>NC_062521.1:26321273-26543773 GCF_022655615.1 Tachysurus fulvidraco | reverse complement strand
TTGAGAAAATGGAGACAAAGGATGCAACAGAGAGAAGGCAGGAAGAATTGAGAAACTGTGTGTGTGTGTGTGTGTGTGTGTGTGTGTGTGTGTGTGTGTGTGTGTGTGTGAGTGTAAGAGAGAGAGCGAGAGAGAGAGAAACAGTAAGAGTGTATATGTGTTAAAGGCAGTGTAGTATGCAACTGTATTTATGCATGGGAGAGTGAGATACTAAATAGAGAGAGAGAGAGAGAGAGAGAGAGGCTGTCAGACTGTGTATGTCTTGTCTGAGACTGTGTGTCACACAGAGGAAGAGATTGTGTGTGTCAGCATGAGAGAAAATGAGGGTCAAAGAGAGATAGAGAGTGTGTGAGAGAGAGTGGGCTGGGAGGGAGGGAGAGAGGGAGGGTTAGAAGATGAGAGGCAGTCTCTCCTGGTTTCTTTCACTGTTTTATTTGCAGCATTCTCTCTTCATCTCTTCACACCTCTTTACACAATTGTGTGTGAGGTCAGCGCTCGGATATAGACCATCAACCAGTGGCTCTCTTCCAGCATCTCTTCTCATTCATACAGCACTTCCACATCAGTACACAGATCATGACCCAATTATATAGATGAATTAAGCTGCATAAGCTTTGGATACTGAAATCCCACATGAACAACGGTGGAAAGAGAAATAAGCATTAAACAAGATGTAAGACAGCATGTGCATTACAATCAAGACTCACAGAACAAGTGAGAAGGTCTTGCGGAATAATCTGGAAAACTGCTAATAAAAAACCTGGGAGATTTGTAGCACTCAGACTTAATATAATTGCTGCAACATGAAGTAAAGTTTCAGCAAGTTCAAGCAACATTTGGGACTTTATCTCCGGTGTATCCTGATGATTTTCTAAAGCCCATCTCAAGCAGTTGAAATGATCTTTAACTCAGTATGTGGTTTAATTCTACAAATGCATGAGTAAAACCTGGGCTTTTTCAGCATCTCTAGGTTTTATTTCAGTGATTTTAGATGTTATTTTGATGCATTTATTTATCTATTAGTGAATGATTAACGATTGTTTTATTAATGCACCTCATCATGGAATCATGTTTAAACCTCAGGGTTAATGTCATGAAATAAGTGCAGAACAAACAAACAAACAAACAAACAAACAAATAAATAAATGTAATAATAATAGTAACAATATAATAATAACAACAAATTATTATTATTATTATTATTATTATTATTATTATTATTATTATTATTATTATTATTATTATTATGTGCAAAGTCAGTTTTGTTATTTTACTACTGATTAAAAAAAAACTATTTAGCTTGATGACTCAAAGATGAGTTCTGAAGTTGAAGTTGATCATTTTTCAATAACAGCAAGTGTTTTATTCATTTAATACCACAGAAATTTGCCAAAGCAATTAATAAATAAAATCATAAATTTTAATCTACTAATAATTATGTTTAATGGTGTAGAATGTCCAAATGTCTTATTTTATGTAATCCTTTATCCATAAAAAAGTTGGAACACATTTTACAGGTTCTGTGATCTAGATACATTCAGATCCCGGTCATTGCAACCAACGCTGGTGACCCGTTCTTATATTTCTGTCCTATTCCTTTTTTTCTAGTAGAAAAAAAAACATTGGAAATACACACTTTGATGTAATATGGTGAACCTTGCACAGGGTCTGATAATTTGGGGGTTGTGGGTGCACCACCAGGTCAACCAAGCAAATAACATGCTACCAATTTTCCCATGATACCGTAGTGCTCGTGGCCCCCTGAAAGCGAGGGCTTGAGACTTAAGCCACGCCGGGACTCCCCAGGCCAGAGCACGAGAAGGTCAATCCTCATAATGATGTCACATACCTCTAGGTCCTCTGAATCAATATAGCTCAGACGGCCCACAATGCACCTGCCACTGTCTCAAATAAGGCACCGGTAAAGCAAAGCCAGTGAAGCACTTTGGCCTCTCTGCTGACAATATGAAATATATCAACTTTGCTTTTGGCGCTGCTGCTTTAATTGTAAATTCAGGAAATTCACACCTGCCAATATTGTGGTCACAACCCCACATCTGATAAAGCAGAGATGAGCAGAGAAAGGTGTACGAACACAGATTGTGTGGATATTTGATTTCAATTGAATACGAAGATTTGAAAGAAACTGAACATTGAGTGATTTATTTTATAAAGATGCTACAGTAGCGCAGTGATGTTGCAGCCTGACACTAAGCACAGACACTAAGTTACGGTTATTACCATAAAGTCGACTCTTTATGACACAGCAACCTACAACGATTACAATTTCTCATTAATTAATGTTCATACTTTGTATCCATTTATAATTACGTACACTTAATATTGTGCAAAACTCATAAAAGTTACTTCCTGGTATAGCTTGTTTGTTTTAAAGTTAATGATATATGAAAAAAAAATGTTTTTTTGTTACTTAGAGACTGGAAGGACTGGTGAAAATGTCATAATGCAAATGTTTATTTGGTATACTGGCAGTGATTGAAAAGGTGTGTATATTATTGCACACTCACAGGTCTTTTGTGCGACTTCAAAAATAATTTTAAATCATTTACACAATTGAGCAGTTGAGGACTGTCACAGTGGCAGTCGTAGCTTGGGATTTGGGAACATTCCAGTCAGTGGTCAAGAGAATATGCAGTACTATACTCTGTTATACTGCAGTATAATCTATGCTTAGGATCCATTTGTCATGGAATCAGTAGTAATAAGTGTACTAGTGATATTAGGTTAGTGCTGGTACTGTTAAAGACTTGAATACAATAAACCGAACTATACTGAACTGTACCATACTGGAATGTACTATACAGTGCCATAATATGTTATAACTTTCTATAATTACTATACAATGCTATGGTATACTTGCTATATTTACTATACCATACTGTTCTACACTCTACAGTGCCATGCTATACTATACTATACTATACCATACTATACTATAGTTTTCTATACTATACTATACTATACTGTACTGTACTGTACTGTACTATGCTACACTGTTCTATGCTTGCTACATTATACTATATTTGTTATGCTTGGTATACTAAACTATGCTATGCTACGCTATAGTATACTCTACTATACTTGCTATACTATACAGTGCCATCCTATGCTATACTTTTCTATACTTGCTATACTATAATATATTTGTTTATATTTATTATAAACTATGCTACACTATACTATACTATACTATACTATACTATACTATACCATATGCAACATATGATATATTTTATTATGGTAAAACATCACATTAATAGATATGGAAGTAAAACACAAACAATCTAGCAAATAGTTTGCATCTTCATTGGTTTTTGCTCCTTTTTTGTTGCATAATCTGACAAATCTTTGTCACTATTTTAGTTTGTGATTTATGTTTTTTATATTTTTTTCTTTCTTTTTTTGCTTTTTTTTTATTTTGTGGAAAAAGAAAAAGAAAACAGAAAAATCACAACCCCCAAAATAATATTCTTTTCTGTCCTGTGCATGTGTGTGAACACATTGGCATGAATTGATTTGTTTTAGGTCTCTGTCTGGGACTGCAACTGCTGTGTGAACATCTCTAACACCTTTCTCATTAGTCTGAATGTCCCAGGTGTTAATACAGGCCTATGGCTTGTCATGAGTTGTCTAATGGATGATGCTAATTGACCTCGTTTCTGCCTTTCTTCTGTGCGAATGAAAAGCTTTCCCGGCGTCCTCTCATGGAGCATGTCACCATCTGATCCGACAAATGAAAAAGCTCTCGCCTGTCACCCTGTCATCGCTCATCAGCCTTAATGATCATTTCTCCCTTCATCCAATCACATGCCAAAACAAACGGTTTAAACTTGCTCACGTTCCTGTGCATGTGTGACGCGTGAATAGCTGAGCCGATGGTGCCTGAGCACAATTTATTTCCTTTTTCTTCAGGTGTTCAGAAAGTGATGTGCTGTAAAATGTTCACATCAGACCTTTTTCCTTTAGTAGCCCATGTTACTGACAATCTGCATTTACTTTAGAACATCAAGCTTATTCAAATCCCAAGCTGATTCTTGATCCGAGGTTCCTGTAAGCCTTGCAGCATGAAGTTCAGCATGCTAAAATGTCAGAAGGTGTAAAAGTTTAAACAATATCTCTTGCATACATTATAATCTAAACACTAGACTGATTTCCGGAAACTTGTACTTAAAGAGCGAGGTAAGCACCAGGTTTTACCCGGGGACATGAGACACTGTATACTGTGGCGCCAAAACATTACAGTGTGAAGCAGTGTGGTATATAACCACAGACGTCCAGTCAGAAATTGAACATCTCACACATATCACATGTACAGAAACTTTTGTCTTAACAGTACTTAAGGGGTCAGAGCACAGGGTTAGCGATGGTACATCAGCCCTGGAGTAGAAAGAGTTAAGGACTTTTCTCAAAGGCCCAACAGTGGCAGCTTGCCATTGATGAGGCATAAACCACAATTATCTGATCGATAACACAGAGCCTTAATCGCTTGCCCACTGGATTAGCCTGTGAAGATGGAAAAAGTTCTGTAATAAATTTAGACCTAATTATTAGTTCGTTCCAAGTATCAAACCTCTATTAATCCCTGGTGCGAAAACACGAGGTAAGTTGTTATTTAAAGCATCGTATTTAACATGGTTGGTGACACCACAAATGCTCTAAGAAGAATGTACATTGTGAAACATCAGATTAGAGAAGGTTAACCCTCAGGAAAATATGAATAGTGAGAAATATCAAACAAGATAACCTAAAAGCTAGTAAGTAAAGGAAGTCTATCTAAGTCATGTCCAATGTTATCATAGTTATACGTATATCTGTTTCAGACAACAGTGTAAAGCTGTGATCTGGTTTTGTCCAAAATATTTTCTTGAGCTGAGTTTCCTGAAAAGCATCTCAGCACAGAAAGATCGCTGTTAAATGGTAGAGCAAACATCACTTTGAGCCGAGAAAAAAGATCATTTTGATCACCCAAGAAGGCTACCCACTGGTTCCTTTTAAATCCTGTCTAATACGTGATGTGAAATGACATGTAAGTTTGTTCATCGCACCAGCATGGCCAAGACGAATTGGTGTTCATTATACCCAATCCCACACATTCAAATCAAACCTGGCACTTTACCTGCTAACTTTGTGCACATAACTTATTCATGTTCTTGCTGTACCTACACACTATTGACAAAAAATAACACCACACTTTGATCAAAGCGATCTGTTCAGCAGGTTTGTTGGGGCCACGAACGCCTGAGTCTGTAACTCTAATGATCTTCAAACGCTTCAGTGTTACAGCGGGAGCTTAGCATAGCTTCCAGGTAAGTCCCCTCATTTTGTCCCCTAGAGGAGGCTTAATTGTGCTTGGCTGGTGTCAGGTCTCTAGTAAATACACACATACAAAAGCGTGAGGAACAAGAGCTCTTCAGCCTCCATTCTAAGCTCATTATTAGCATAATAATGCACAAGTGCACTGCTGCGCTTGATCAGTCAAGTTATCAGTCAAGTGAAGGAGGAAAGATCTAATAGTGCGGTAAGGGGATGATGGGAAATAAGGGTCACAGAGCTATATTCATGCCATGGGTGAGAATTCTAAAGGACTGGAAAACTTCCTGTTGTTTTAACTTAAAACAAAAGGGTTAGCGCATTGGGACTTCGTTATAATTATTTTTATCTAGCATTAGTTACCATTAGGATATAATTGTGTATGTAATTTGTTATTTAATTAGACTGTAAAGCTTGTTTGTGACAGGGTCCTTTGCTAAAAGCGCTACACAAATACAATTGAACTGAAATAATCACTGAAATGTAAAGTTCGTTTGTTTACTAAACTGAGCTGTGTGAAATAATTTCTCATTTTCATTTTCTTTTTTTGTGCAAATTGTACCTTCTTGGACACACAGCATGTTAATGAAGTGAAGTAACAGCAAAATTATTACAGCTCAGCTAAAATAAATGTCTTGAAATATCCAGTTGGTTCAGTTTTTTATGATTATAATATCCATATTACAACAAAAAAGATAAAATTAAACAAAAGATAGATTATTTTCAGACTATTTCTTAAAAGATTACTTTTTCTTTTAAAATCTGAAAGAGTCGCGACCTACTGGCAGAACATTTTGAGCATTTATTTCTTGAAAACAAAAAAAAAAAATCTTTTTTTCAGATTGTTTAATAATAAAATATAAATGATTTTTTTTTTCAATTTTTTTTCACACTTACCATTTTGTTATTTTTTTCTTTACATTTTTCATTATAAAATATCATTCACTGCACATTTTCTCAGGATTTTTTGAATTTTATTTGTCATATTATATTTTTGCACTTTTTACATTTTTGCCAATGGTTATGTCATGAAGAGACAAAGGCGAGTGAGGATCCAAATGCACATCTCTTTAGATTTAATGACAAAAAACAAGAAAACAGGTACACAGACATGCAGGCAAAACAAGACCGAACACAGAGCTGACAGGAAACAGGAACATTGAAACGACTAACAACAGGGAAGTGAACAAACAGAGAATATATAGGTGACAGGAACCAATGACAAAGCAGAGACAATCAGAGACAAAGACAACACACCTGGAGGAAAGATTGAGTACAATTAGTGTCCATGGTAACAAATAAGTGGGCGGGCCAACAATTAACAGCAGGGAATGACAGCAGACAGAAACAAGGAAAACACAGACAGACTCATTACAGGTTAGTTAGTTAGTTTGTTTGTTATTTTGTTTGTTTGTGGGGTAGGATTTGCATTATTATCATTTTAAATAACTTTAAATTATAGGGTTTTTTTTTTAAATAAAATAAAATCATATTCTAAATAGAATTTTTATGTAAATTATGCTCAAGATAAAGCTTCTGTGATTCTCAGCAAAAATCAGATGCTTATCCGGTCGGTCAAGCTCAGTATGTAGCCGATCCCAGTCCCAGTCCCAGGCTCATGTTTATGTACATGAAACATATGAAACATTAGTACATGTAAAGTTTTCACATTCTAACAAATTTCATATTTTAAAAGTTGGCTGGTTTGCTACAAATCACCAGCAAACCGACGCTAGCCTAAAATGTTACATAAATTGACTGTACATGTTGTACTGTGTGTAGTTATCTGTGAGCTAAATAAACTTAGATTTCTGAATTAAAATTCTTACTAGCAATCCAAATCGAATTGATATAGATTTCAACGTAAATCACATAAAATCGTTAAATAAGAAAAAAAAAACACAAAGAATGTATTAACATTATGATCATTTTTGAAAGTTTGCTAATGAGCTGCTAGTCACAGACTTTTAGCAATGCATGGTAAACTTCTTAACATAAAATGAATACAAACATATAATTCTTAAAATAAACAAACACAAAATGTAGGTTTTATCTGCAACCATAACCAGGTTTAAAACTTTGAAGAATTCCTGAGAGGAAGGTCCACAGGTCACCTTTTCTTTTTTTTTTTTTTTTTTAAAAAAAAAGGAAAAACAAAACAAAAAAACCAATTCCAACAAAAACAAAACAAAACAAAAAAACCAATTCCAACAATCTACATTGAGTTAGTTTGTGCTAATAACAGTGATTAAGTTGAGAGTAAAAAGAAAGAAAGAAAAAAGTTTTCCAGACCTTTTTTATCAGTGTAGGTTGTCTTCAGGTTCAATTTTAGCTTTCTAAAATCCATTTTTATGTGTCTTTAAAGAAGGAGAGATATTAAGTGATTGAGCCAAAGGATTACGGAAGCAGAAGAATGGTGGAAAGTTCTGGAATATGCTTAAAAATAAAATAAAAAATAACAACAGCAAAACTAGTAGCTGATTTCCTTATAAAACTGTACTTGAAGGAACGGCTATGGTTTTAAAACATCAAACAAAATATTGATTTGAGTTTGTTTTTCACTCTTTAGTGTTCTTTAGACTTTTTTTTTAGAATCTTTTTCATTATTTTTCAAGGCGTGCTTGAATTTCCAGACTTTTACCCACTCGCTCCCGCTCTATATTTAATGCATGCGGCATCGTGCGCATTAGACGCAACAGATCTATTCTGATCACATAAAATAAGAGCCGTTTATTTTCCCGTCTTCTCTCTTACAGCACAACAGAAATAGCTGGCATTACTAAAACGGAGCATAAGGGGGTCTGAATTACTGCACTATCAGAGTCTTCAAAGCCGTTCCACAGCTGGCCTGAGCCTCATGGGTTGGCATTCAAAGTGATGAGGGAACGAGAGATTAGTGTAATGATCTGATGATAGCTAGCACTATAGAGCAAACCGACACAAGCATTTGCATATCGAATTCATATATTTAAATAAGATATTATACACGTCGCATTTAAGATTTTATTCTCCTGCTTCTATATTACACAAATGTACCTTTATCCTGACGTAAATTTTTATCTTTGTTTTTTTTTTTTTTTTTTAACTTGCTATCGCTAACTTGCTAATTGGTGCATGGTGATTTTCCCTTACCTGTTCTTTACAGTATATTGTTTTTAAATGAACCTTTTTTGTTAATTTTAGGTTTTAAATGACGTCTTACGTATTTTGATAGCTGTGAAGTTTGCATGATTTGCTATGGATGGGCAAAAAGCTGACGCTAGCCTAGCCTAACATGCTAGAGAGTCACAAAATAGTAACATTTTCCATTTGCAATAATAAATCTATTAAATTCAGTGGGAATAAATGAATACTCTTTTAATGCAGTGAGTATATAATTCAAATATATAAACACATACGAAGAGATTGAAGAGAGTAGAGAGAGAGGTTGAAGAGTCTAACGCTAACACACACACACACACACACACACACACACACACACACACACACACACACTAATCTCAAATGGCTTACATGTAGTACACAATAGACAGAAAGAAAAGCATTCCTTCAGGTCACACATCACAGAATATCTGAAAGAAATGCAGATTTCACCTGTAGGGCATGTGTCTGTGCGTGGATTTCTGTGTCTGTGTGTGGATTTCTGTGTCTGTCTGTGTATTTCTGTGTCTGTCTGTGTACTGAGGGGATTTGGAGGCTAAAGACATGATTACTAGCATGGTTTGTTTTGGGTTTGTGTACATGTCAGTGTCTCCAGAGTATCCGATTAAACACACGATTGGGAAGGTGAGTTATAGTTTAATTTGCAATAAGGTGTATATATATATGTTTGTGTGTGTGTGTGTGTGTGTGTGTGTGTGTGTGTGTGTGTGTGTGTGTATGCTCCATCTGTGAAATAATTAAATGAATTTTTCACCTCCTGATATAGATACATCAGGAGTAATCCTCAAAAGAACCGGCATTCATATGAACCAATGCGAAAGGTTCAGTAAACTCCCAAATCAGCCTGTATTTTTTTCAAAAGCTGCCAACAGACATGAAGAGACGAGATAATTAACTCCCTCTCTCCTCGAGCTGTATCTGGAAAAAATAAAAAAAGCTCGTTTCAGTACAAGATGCTGCTGTTTGGCATGAAATGTGCACCGTCTTCTCACTAACAGGCTTGTTTAAGTCTATCGCAAGCCCCTGCGCCAGACCCCCGACAGAGGCCAGCTCCTGAGACCCCCGTCGTGCTTTGAGAAGCTCTTTAGAGCCCTAATCCACTCCAAATGCGCCGATAATTCTCCCTCGCCAGGCCACTCTCCTTCCTCACCGAGTGTCATGAGAGTGGCCTCGCGGGAGCCGATCAGCCAATGATAACAAAGTAGCCAGATGTCTGGTGCTGGCAGGCTCCCAGAAGCTCGGCAGCAGTACGCAGCAGCATCCGCCATGGGCCCCAGATCAAAGCTACCTGAGATTACTTATGGGCACAAAATATGTGTTGCTTATTCTACAGTTCCCATTAATAACAATCTGGGAGAATTTGTATTTCTAATTAACTCTATCTTTTGGGCTTAGAAGTGCTGTAGGATTTCACAGGGTCCCTGTTTTCAACCATGCAATCACAGAGCAAACAGGAAATCGGAAGAATGGAGTAGCAACGTCAGCCATTTCAAGCTCTTTGTTTATACACAGAGTTGAAAAGATTTGAGAAAAAATAAGTAGAAAACAAAGATTTTACAGTATATAATGATGATTTTGGAGCCATACTTTTAAAATATTGCATTTGATTTGGGAAGACAATTCTAAATCTTTTCTATAAAGAAAACTTGCCTCAGTCACTCAGTAAAACGTTACCCATTTCTCAATTTTGCAATCTCAGAAATCAAGCAAACTGCACAATATTCTAAGAAGCTTGCTATTTTTTTTTTTAAATAAATGCAGATTTTCTGCATATTTGGTCCAAGACATGTCGTGTGGCATCATTACAACATGTATTCAGTTGAAGCCCACTTACGTTCACATCCGTCAAACACGAGTACAGATATCATAGATAGATAAGTTATTCCATATGTGTCTTCACCGGTAGGAGTGTGAAAGAGAAATCCTGTGCATCTCCGTTCACCAATTAAAGTGTATTTCTGAAAGGAAAAAAAAAAAAAAAAAAAAAATTCAATTAAAAAAAAAAAAATCAAAAATTTTCAAATATTCAGATTAGTGAAAAAAGTCACAAAATCAATAACAAACAAACAAACAAACAAACAAAAAAAACAACTCCTGGAGGGATTGCTTACTTTTTTTTACCTCACATTCCTACTGAATTTTCACACCAGCATTGTTTCTTTATGGTTTCTGTAGTATTGGAAGTGTAATGTAGTAAGAGTAATGAAACACAGAATGTTTTATTATTTAATAAAAAATAATAACTTTTAAATTCGATGACATGACAAAGTCATTAGAGATGTATATTTAACATTTGTGGAAACAGTCTAAAGTGTCAGTGATGTTTTTCCTGCCAAAGGAAAGTCTTCAAAACAGAAGAGTTTGTACTTTACAGTCTCTTTAACATAAGTTATAAATTAGTTTATTAACTTTAAGAGCAAAAAGGGAAGCTGTTGAGCAAACGACCATTTACAGCCTCTAAACCTATAACAGGAACTAATTTAAAGTTATTAACTGATGCTGCATGATATTAAATGTAACTATAAACCTTTAAAAAAATGTGATGTCCTATGATTTAATAAACATGGTGCAAAATTGTTGTGGTAGGAAAAAAAGACAGAGATATGATATTATAAGAAAATGATGTAGTTCAGGTTAATAAGAGTAACTACACTTCATTCTATGCATATTTAATACATATTTTGGTTTTATTCTATTTACATTTTAAGGACTAGGGTCCGGTTTTGCTTTGCTAAAATATATTATATAATATAATATTACTATATTCAATAAACAATTGTCAGACTGTATATTTATAATCACACCCTCCAGTGTCACTCCACTTGTTCATTGAGGATAAATACAAACACATTTAAATATAATTCTAATATTAATCTTGAACTTTTGTATTATATTATTCTTTGAATTTTTTGTATTATGTTTCTTATGTTCTATAAAGCTGCTCTGAGACAATGTCCATTGTTAACTGCACTATACAAATAAAATTGAATCGAATTGAATTATGATTACTTCATCATCTAAATATATACTATAAAAAAAAAGTCTATGATGAGTAGCAGCGATGAATATACATGTTTTCATGTCCACTTATTTTGCTAAGTTGAGGCTCGTTTTATGGTTCCAACTTCATCTACATCAGAATTTTTTTTATAGTGAAGTTTTATTTATTTATTTATTTATTTATTTATTTATTTATTTATTTATTTATTTATTTTTGCTGTTTAAAAAGTTGCAGGATTTTTTTTTCTCCTTCCAGCTTTGAACTACTTTCATGATGTTCTCCATATCCCCTATCATGACTGCAGTATTCTTCTGGCAAATATTTAGAGTAGCCCAGTGCCTTTGTGATACACAAAACAAGCCTCACTACGCAGACGCCATGGGAAGGCTATTGTTGCTTCCTTTCTACTCTCAGAAAGAATTAACCCATTTCATCTTCCACACACTCATGCATATTTCTATGCTGTGTATTGCATATCTGCTTTGGAGTCTTATTTATAACTGTAGAAGGAATGTGGTAAAAGTAAAGCACCATGTGATCATAGTCATGTATTAATAATCAAGTGAAGCAGGATTGATTCGTGGTCTTTGGTTGATGTACTGTATATGTAATGATTTATAATCCCACTATCTGGTGTCACAAAAAAAGAAGTCTTTTGGAGTCTTTTCTTGAGTCTGGTTCCTCTTATGGTTTCTTCTCAGGACATAACCAAGTTGAGAAAAGATTCAAAAACCTGACTATAAGTAAAACTTTTGCTAAGGATTAACCAGAATCATTTTGGAATGAATCATATCACTGCTTCAACTTTCTGATTAGAAATAGCCTTATAGGAGTTTCACATGTTTCCCCAGAGTTGTCTGGTTTCTTTCCACACCTCAAAAATATCCCAGTAAGTTGACTGGCTCTGTAAATGACTGATATACTGATATCCAGATATCCAGTGTGTTTTTCCGGGATAAGCTCTGGATCAACCATAACCTTGACCCAAGTGAATCCATAGAGGAAGTCCTACATTAAGCGTAGAAGAAAATCTAGCACCCTTTGGCTTGCCCTCTGGGGGAACCATTGATGGGTCAATATGGAACATTTTCTTTTCATTGTCAGAGTTTAAAGTAAGATATATTTAAGAAACTGAGAATCCTTAACTGTCCAAAGGACTGCTTCATGTATTCATTTCAAGAGTATATTCAGTTGTACCAAGTAAATAGCTATTTGTTTTTAGAATTTGTTTTAGGATTGCTGTTATTCTTAGGTGTCTATTTCTAACAATACTTACTATCAAATTAAGACAATGAAACCTTGGGTCTTGAGCCATACGACTGTACTGAGTATAACTACCAGAAGTTCATCGCTCCTAGAAGAGCTTCCTCTCCTTCCTATCGTGCTTGGACTGTTATTAATGTGTGCTGAATAATTTATCAGTATAAAATTACCATGCTTCTTTTGATTTTTTTTCCTGCAAAGACTTTTGCCAACACAATTAAAAAGTATTACACATACTTCAATAAAAGCTGAAATATTTTCACCCCTTTACCTGTTCTTCTCTTTTTGTATTTTTTACCCCGTGTCTCATGTAGTTGGGCCTCATGAAGTGCAGCTCTTCCACACCGACTCTCTGTGCCTTCTGGGGAGGGCGGTGGTCGAGTACTGACCCGTAACCACCATGAGCGGTTTATGGATAATGGATGAAGCGATACACGTCCACCTCCCTGCAAGCTGTGCATAATGGGCTATTCCTTCTTTAAACACAGTGTGAACCTGAGGGCGGTTTGGCAGTCCGGATCACCACTCTTTAGATAGATCTCACTGCATGAAACTGTACTGAAACTTGGAATATTCAATATATACAGTATAATATGATATATGTTACATCATCACATTGCATTACTCTTGTTGCAACAATATCTAATAAGTTATAGAAACATGCACAGTTTTTTTTCTACATTCAGTGAAAAGAACATGTCTAGTTCTGGACATCAAGCAGACTTTTTGTTTTATACTTTTTGTGAAATATTTCCATTCCTGTTTTTTCTGAACGCAAAGCCGGAATCCTCATAGTGCCCGAGTCATATTCCATGCAGAGGTCTGTCCACATCTCAGTGACGAAGCCCACAATTGGCAATAATTGGCACACTTCCTCAGACGTCCTCTGAGAGATCCGAGTACGAGAGCAGACACGCTGCCCTTTCCACCAATTAGACAAGGGGAGTCGCAGGCAGGGGGGCGGGGCTGCTGGCGAACGACCACACACCTTCATCTGCTTCCTTTATCCCTCCATCTTTCCATCTCCTTCTATCCCCCAGTGTCTTCCTCTTGCTCCTGAGCACTCAGTGGTGGAGCCTCTGCTGCTGAACACACTGTCAGTCATGGTTCTCCATCACCACTGCTTTTTAACCGTCTCATCAAACCGAACAGCCGTATGCACTTTACACTACACACTCACACTCGACAGTCCATAGCTACACTTTACACTCCACACTCAGTCAATATATCTACTGAACTGAACATTAAATATTACCAACGTGGATGATGGGTTTTTGTGGTGATTTTTTTTTTCTGTATAAACAAATGGACAAAGTAAAGTCATTTTAGATTCAATACAATTTTGTTAAATGTAAATGCAAAGAATTATTTTTATTTGATGTGTCTCTTGGGTTTATTTATCCAGTCATGGAGAGTGTGTTTCTTAGATCAGGATCTTATCCACAAAGGGCTGTTGTGGATACAGGTTTTCATTCCAACCAAACAGGAGAAAAAACAGAGTCAACTAGAAAGCCAAGATCAACTGATTAATCAGGTGAAATCAGGTGTGGTTCCTGCTTGACTGGAATGAAAACCTGCACCAATACTTGCCCCTGGTGGATAAGATTGAACACATTCGCCTTGTTTGCTTATGGTATGTTCATTTGTTACGTAATGAGACAAGTAGAAAACAGGAAGAGGAAATGAGAGTAGGAACAATCAGAGCATATTTCTAGGGCCACAAATATCGGACTGACACACTGTTTAAGAAATAGTCCATAAATATTAAAGCAACCTTTATTGACAGAAGGTAGTGTTTATCTGAAGTGGATAATGACCAATGCTAACGCCAGTAAAATTTGCTGACAAATGAAAATTGTCACACGTCATCGAGACAAAAGTTCCCAAACAACATTTCTTTTTTTCCGGGAACCCACATGTCCTCTGGCTCCAGGAGATTCATCTCAGAATTGAGATCTTCATTGTTGACGCTAGATATGGGAGTAAGATAACCTTCCTGTCATTTGTACACAAACAGAACGTTAACACGTAAAGGAATTTGTTATTGCCAATCCAACTACTGGCATGTTTTTGCACCACGCTCCCTGCACTGCTTGACTGATCCCACCATCTCTCAGGGTACAAGGAGGATACGTATCAAGACTCATTCTCTGTTCTGGCATCTAGGCATTGGAATGATCTTTAGATGTCTAAGTAGATGAGTCACGATCAGCTTCAAATGATGCTTAAAAACCTGTGCTTTTAATAAGATTTAATATGTAATAAAAATCACTTTCTTGTATAGTTTTTATACTATATTAGACTGATGGTATTCTGAGCACTGATAGATTTTCTTATGACCCTCTTAGGATAAGGATGGATGAATATATGGATTTTTTAGTCTTAGTCCATGAACCAGTGAACCAGTAACAGGATGTATTTATCAATAGAGACTTTGGAGCACTTCTGTAAGTCACTCTGGATGAGGGTGTCTGCCAAACGTGAAAGTCAGGGTAAGTATAAATAGGATGTGGGAAGAAACAGGAAAACTTGTTGGAAATCTATATTGTAAATGGTATAATTTGCTATCATTATTAATAAGTAATATCATTAGCGCATAAAGGATTTATTGGTATAAGAAGTTTTGGTATTAATTTTTTCTTCCCAGTTTGTGAGCTAAAACTCACTCCTCATTGTAGTCGACATTTCCTACTAAACTTTCTTTGTATCACGACGGTATATCTTACGATCCATAATTTCATTCATATACAGTAAAGTAAGTGCTTTATCTGGGTCAGGGTCATGGTGGACCCAGATAACCTTCTATCCAAGGAACACTGGGAGGAAGGTAGGAAAGCAGGAGAGCTCCAGATCTATGCACAAACATCAGCCATTCCAACCTACTGACGTTTTATTTCTTTTGTTTGTTTGTTTTTTTTTGTTTGTTTTTTTACTGATAAGTAGGAGGAAATCAAATAATCCAGATAAAACTCATCTGGACATAAAGAGAACGTGTGAAACTCCACTCAGGTTCAGGTTCTCCACCATAAGCTGAGTTCAGGAATCAAACTAAGAACCTTGGATCTCTGAGGCAGCAATGCTCACCACCTGCATGACCAATTTCTACAAAGCTGTTTTATCTAAAAGATTAATATCTAAATATAACACAAATAAAAGTTCAAAAATAGATTGAATTGCAGTGTTTGTGCTTACATTAAGATTTCCTCATATATCCTAACACTACAGCTATCCGAGCTTATCTCAGGCCTTGGATGCCGAACTTGACGTTAAAAGCGATGTAGTACATTTGAAGCGGACGCCTCCTCATTTGACACCGCGCTAGCCTAGCCGGGGCTAGCAGAGAATAAAGAGAGCTAGCCATAGGGCATGATGAGGCTCCCGGTGGAGAGGATCACAGGTCCCGTTCATGCTAAAGCCAGGCCTCAACGAAGGCCTTCGGGACAGAGTGGAGACGCAGCTGCTCATCTTTCCTCTGTTTCACACTCAAAGGCTCTGTCTCACTCCATCTCGCTGTAAATAAGATGGAGGAGGATGCGGTTCAGGGATGAGGAAATACACTCTGCCTTGTGTGTTACGCTGAATTTGTGTGATCCCTTACAATGAAAGACTTTCATCTGTTCATTAATGGGCGAACGGCACCAGGATGTTGTCGATTAATCATTTCTGATGATGCTGTGAGGTTGATGGTTAGAAGCTTCTAGAGCAGCAAACTCAGACAATAGTTGTGGCTGGAAATAACAGGTTTATATTAACGCACTTGTTCTTTTATATTATCTAAATTATAGGGAATTGTATAGAGAAGACGACACGTAAAACACAACTAAATAACGAATAGATTAAAAATCATGTTTTTTTTTCTTTTTAGATAAACATCTAAACTGAAAAAGAAAGGCTGATGAGAAAATAACATGTAACATTAACAATAACAGGAAATTACATGGCAAAACATAACCGAAGTCATAACAATAAATGAATAAAAATCCCAATATTTGAATAATTAAAAAAATTACAATTGAAGTGTAAAAGGAAAAAAAAAAATCTTCGGTACGTACATTAATAGAAAAATAATAAAAATCACACTGTCATTGACTATTTTCCTGTAAGACCATGCAGCATTGTCATTTAATCCTTAAATGCTGTATATGAAACTTAATGACACAACGGTTTCTAAGATATTTCTTATCTAAATTGTTTTAATGATTCATTTACATTTCAAAGAAGCTGTACCTACTTAAGGGTTGTATTTGATTTTAAAATAATAAATATCTTCCCGTGAAAAAAGTTCCTTTATGAGTGAGCACCTCCCAACAAAAACCAATTTCTCCCGGCTCCAGGAACCTAGCCCAGGCTCCTAAAGGGAAAAAACGGGGTTCCACAGGTTGACAGGCGAGTAATAAGGCCACTTTTTCTCCTTTTGCAAGGAGCCTCACAAAGGAGACCTAGCTAATATGCTGTCTGGCCCCAGGGCCTGCAGGAGCGCGGCTGGATTATTATGTTAATGCGGAGGTCCTGCTGGCCTCGACCCCCTCTTCCAGCTGCCTCTGCTGTCGGGAGGAACTGCGTTGCTCTGACACAGGGGTAATATGCTCCCTGATTGAAAGAGCACAAAGATCGACCACTAAAAAGCAAGATGTAGAGCTTGGTCTGATAAGCATATGATAAAAGTGCCATTACGGCCCCGGTTCCTCTGAGAGCTGGACGAGGCTCTGATTCCTGTGGATCTGCAGGAGTGAATATGTATTAGGAGAGTGAGGCTGCAGGCTCGTAAGGTTTAATTATCCATTCCACTGACACGGAGCTAAGCCGGATACACTATGTATAGAACTTTATCATTTTTAATGTACCTTGTATTTATCCGTAATAATATATCCAATTCTTTACAGGTTTTTAGTACAAAAACAAATCAGTGACTAAAGGAGTACATTGGGACCTTTCTTTCTTTCTTTCTTTCTTTCTTTCTTAATAATTCATATTCATAAATTCTTGATTTATATTCATAACTGAGTCAATTTCTTGTTTAGTTAGCTAGTTAGTTAGTTAGATTTATTGGCCACAAGGTGGAATTTTGTCTTTGACTTCAGTACAGTATAAACAATGACATAATCACAGCAAAACCAAAAATACATTTTTACACACCAAAAAAATCTACAAAACCCAGTATATAAAGTATACATGCTTTTTCCTGTCTTTCTTTCTTTTTTCATTTTTCAAAATGCAGTATTTATGTAGCTTTTTGTGTTTTCACAACAATTTACAACATTTTGAATATACAAATGCAGAACACATGCTGATTTTGCACAATACATTACAATTCCAGTATTTATATCAGTATGGAATATAGAATATACAGTATGTAAACTGGTCGGCGCTGCTTTTGTGTGTTGTCTTTTGTCAAATGTCTTTTTGCCTTTTGTCTTGCACTGTTTGCACCAGGTTGCATGGATGCACTTGATGTGTCTAGGACTAACTTACTTAAGTCCTTAGCTCTGTCATTGTTCTATAAAGCACCGTGGTCCTGAATAAATAAATGAATAAATAAATAAATAGATAGATAGATAGATAGATAGATAGATAGATAGATAGATAGATGAATAAATAAATAAATAAATAAATAAATAAATAAATAAATAAATAGATAAAAAACATTCCTAATTAATAAATAAATATTATTCAATCTAATTTAATTTTAGAGCTTCTAAACCTGTAGGATGTTACGCCGTGTGTATGTGTGCATGTGTGAGTGACTGGGGTCATCAAATTCATTTAAATAGATGACCGGATTTTCTTCTCTGGTCTTTTAGCCTTCTCTCGAAATTGTCAAGTCATAGCTAAACACTTCTCTTTTCTTCCTATGACAAGGATCTTCAATGAAAAATCTTATTTATGCTATTTATGCTATTTTGTTTCCATGCAACAACAATTTAGTGCAGAAGATGAAGGGAGTCAGTGGGTAATTGCCAGAGCAAACACTTTACACTGACTGGCAGAAGAAACAGAAAATGTTGCAGCTCAAGCAGGTCATGAACCAGGTGTAGCGGTAAACTCGTGACTCTGAGACCTCTCAATCTGCCATATGAACCAAGCTTTCCTGAGACATGAGAGGAAAAAAAAACTGCATAGGGCATTAAAACATTTTACTTAAATCAAAATGAAAATTGAATTTAAAAGAATATTCAATTCAATTCAGTTTATTTGTGTAGCTCTTTTAATAACTGACATTGTCTCAAAGCAGCTTTATGGAAGTATAGAAATAGAATAAAAATTTAAAAGTTTAAAATGTAGGTATTATTTATCTCCAGCATCACTAATGATCAAGCCTGAGGTGACGGTGGTCTTGATGAGGAAGAAACCTTGAGAGAAACTAGACACAGAAGTTTAAATAGAATTTTCACCTCATTCGGGTGACAATGTAATAAATAATGTCAATGTAAATAATGTCCTTTCTACAACAGTTTAAAGTTGAGTGGAATATGTGGATATGTTTGGGTACAAAACAAAACAAACAAACAACAAAAAAAACAAAAAACGCAAAGCCCTAAAACTAAAAAACACCACATTAAACCCAAACATCAAAATGACTAAATAAAACAGAAAATATATATAAAATCTTCGTATAATATTATTTGTATATTTCAAATTTTAATGGGTAAAACACACTTCCAAAGAAATCTGGGTTACTATAAAGAAATAATTACTTATAATGTCACCTTGAATCTGTCCTCTACATTTACAGAATTTTGTAGAGCAACTTTTTTTGATGTAACTGCCCAATTGAGGGTTAAGAGCCTTGTTCAGGGGCCCAGTAGTGGCAGCTTGATGGACCTGAGATTCAAACTCACAACTTTCCAATTGGTTGTCCAACACCTTGGCTACCACATCCCCTGGCCATAAGGTTAAACCAGATAACAGATAGAAATTACAATTCTTTCTTATCTGTCCAATTAGCACTAAGTAACTCTGACTGTCCTTGAGCTCTTTCCAGGGTTTTTTCTCAATTTGTTGTTTTTGGATTTGTTTTTTCTTTTTCTTTTTTATGAACGTGCTCGTACATGTATGGTTGGTTTGAACTTTCAGTTCATGCTTGACTTTCAAAACAAACCTGAATCTGAAATAGATAGCGGCGAAAAATGTCACACAGTGTCCCTTAAGGTAGAACAAAAAAAATTGCCATTTCTTCCATTTTCCTGCCAAGTTCAGATGCTCCATCTGATTGACATTTAAGATAAAGCTATGACTAGAAAAAAAAACAACAAACACCAAAAAAAAAAAAAAAAAAAAAGTTGGGAAGAAAAAACAACAAGAAAAAAAACAAAACTGAAAAATCCCTTTAAATGGAAATATTACTGGGTAAATCGTAATTTTGTACAATTACAGTTGTTCCTTTGGTAATCCAATAACTACTCAAAAGCAAATCATGGACAAATATACCATAGATTATAAAGCATTTGAATCCATTTATGCTGTAACAGGTAGATTAATATCTAACAACCAAAAAAAGATCCTGTTCTACTTAACAATTATTCGGTATCTGTCAACATTTGTTTCTTTTTTGGGTTGTTTTTTCCCCAAACAGGTTTAAAAGAAACATGGACTTAAATTGTAACAACCAGGAATCTAGTTCTGTTGAAGTTTGGTACATGTTTTACAAACTTGTCTTCAACCTGTGTAGAACTTTTATGCTACTTATACCAAAGCAGGTACTTGCTGGAAGGGAGTTTTTCCAGTTGGTTCGGGTGTGATCAGGAACATCCTGCCCGGTGGCTCACCTGATGAAACTCGAAGTCAGCTCGGTTTTCTCAGGACATTAAAGATGAAGCACTATGGTGTGGTCAGCTATTCGTAGTTCACTCTCAGCATCCACAACGCAGGCTTGATACTCTGCTAGTAATGAGCAGGGTCCAGACTACAGGGTCAATAATTCATACCGAGTGCAATTCAATAGGGAAAGCCAGCGATGGGTAAGACAGGGTCCTCCGATGCTCACCCACTGATCTATTCCTACAGCCGCAGTGTCAAGACCACCAGTAATTCTGACTCGATGCAAGACCGTCTGTCTGCCCTACTGCTTTATTAAACAGAGTTCACCCATGCTGCCAATCCGCGGGCTGCTTGTCCATTCTGCACGGCCGCTCTGATCATCTCTCGGTGTACCTGTCATTGATTCCAGTCATGGTTATTGATAGTACGGCTTAGCTGGTGGTGATCCGAGTCATAGCAAAGCAACTGGTCTGTTCTGACATGGAAGTTGTCAATGTTGAACTCGATGTGTGGTCAGAATATGAATAGTGCGCTGCATCGCCGTGGAGCGTAAAGAAACAAAGCAATCGAATCTTCCAAATCTCTGAGGATCTAGAACTTTCTAAATTGATGTTCATGCAAAAACTCTTTAAATGTTTATACTGAAATATTTCCAATGAGTTTAGCCAAACTGGTGCTAATCTCTTTTGTATTTTCACTATTTCACTATTATGATTGTGTTCCACACAATATCAATATCAGACAATGTTATCTAACAATTACAAAATAGCAACTGATTGTGTTTAATGAAATCAATGGGTTTTTGGTTAAATGCCAGAAATCTGAAATAAAGTGTGTGGTTAACACAAGTTCAGGACATACAATACATAAGTAAAACCCCACTTGGGATTTTTTTAAAAGCTTTTAAGTTAAATACAATTGGCAAAATATCACTACAGAGTTTGTCAGGGACGTTATATGTCAGTATGACAAACTTCTATACTAAAGTCTTATCATGTTTATTTCTACACTTTTGTAAATTCCTAACTTAAACTTTTCATGCCTTGACTACTAGATTCAGCCACAAAAAGAGTACAGTGGCTCATTACCATGTTATTGAATAAAGATCGAAAGTTGAAGAGTTGAAGTCATGTGACTGTGGAGTGGTTTCTTTTTTTTTTTCTTCTTTTTTGAACTTTTTTCTACCGATGACTGGATTTCAGTTTCAGGTGAAGATCAAAGTCTTGACTAAATTAATGTGTAAGACTCATACTTGTGTTGGTTTAGCTTATTTTTTGCATAAATCCAAAACCCAATGAAAATATGCTTCTAGCTTTGGTGTACAATACTATTTCATCCATTCAGCACTCTATAATCATAAAGAAATGAAAACATCAGTGCATATACATTACTATTAAAGCAGAGACTTGGCTAGGCTAGTCGGTGATCTATGAGATGACATGACTGTTATGGTGTCAATGACAATATTAACATGAACATGTGCTTGAGCTGAGTGTACAGTATGTAAGAGAACTGGACAGATTAATGGAATAAAGCTCTGCTGCTGTCATGACTCAGCTCGGACTTTGGCCACGTGCACTCGTTTGTTTATGTTCCTCGTCACATGTCTGCCCTGCCCTCGTCTGTTCCTCCCTGTTTCCACACCCGTTCCTAATTGTGTCTGATTGTCTTTTGTATTTAAGTGTGCCGTGTTGCCGATGGCAGCGCGGAATCTACTGTTGTCTTGTCTTGTCTTGAGTCCGTGTCCTGTTTAGTGTTTCCTTTGTTATTAAACCCTGTTTGTTTTGGCTATCCTGCGTTTGGGTCCGCCTCCTTGCCCCGCGTCATGACAGCTGCATTGCTTTCATTAGGTAAAGGTGAAGCAAGGGGTAAATCCCACCGCACAGATATCAGCAGGTAGAACGGCATTGTTAACCAAATTTAAAATAGACAAGTATGTCCATGGAAGAATATTCATCTCAGCATTACATAATAAACTTTTAATGTGTACTTAGTAGTGATTACGGGTTAAATTAAAGTGGAACTTAACATTACTACATTTTTCTAGCCTGCCAACTCATCATCTATTATTAAATTTAAAGACATATTTCATTGTTTATAAATTCTCATTGTATATTTCATTGTTTGTCTTTAAAAATGTTGTTTTAATGCTTTATGTCTCCAAATTAGTTGTCAGGACTCGCACTTTTGGCCATGTGCCTTTGTTTACGTTCCTCGTCACGTGTCTGCCCCACCTTCGTCTGCTCCTCCCTGTCTCCAGACCTGTTCCTAATCGTGTCTCATTGTCTTTTATATTTAAGTGAGCCGCATTGCCGATGGCAGCGTGGAATCATTAGTTACGTTTAGTCCCTGTTAAGTGTCGTCATTTTACTGTTTGTCTTTATTATTTAGTAAACCCCTTTCATTTGAAGCTATCCTGCATACGGGTCTGTCTCCTTCCATCCTGGTTGTGACATTAGTCCAGAGATGCTGAATATCATGACTAAATGAATAAATAAATGATCTATAAAGTCTGTGAAAACAGTCCTCTGTGACTTCATATCTCTTACCCTCTAGCTAGTCTCTGCTCTGAAGAGTTGCCTTTAGCTATATAATTTACATTAAAAATAATTCTACAACTGAGTTTCAAGTTTGGAAAAGCAGATTTGCTGAACATCTTTAACTTTAAAGTATTTTTTCATATGCTTAAAAAAAGTTAGTGATGTCTAGCATTATATAATCTTGCGCAATCTAGAATCACTATATTATAGAGTTATGTGTAAAGACACCACCACAATTATTTGTAGTTAAAATGGATAAAATGACCAAAAGGTGTATTACATAAGGTGTAAATTATTAGCACATCGTTCCAAAGCATTTTGAAAGAGCATCGTGCTCTTAATTGTTGAAATGAGCTCTCTGAGGCCTTCAGAAAGAAGATTGTTTATGCTTATTAGTCTTGTAAAGGATATAAAATGATCTCAAAATTATTTGTAAACAGCCGTTATACTGTATGAAAATCATATAACAGTGGTGAACATGTAAAACAACTGCCAACATGACCAGGTCAGGACGTCCAAGAAGTCTCCAAAACCCTAAAATTTCATCGTGGGACCTACAGCAAGCTCAGGATCTACAGTTGATGTCAAAGTGCATGAATCTACAATCAGAAAGAGACTGAACAACTTTATCATGGGAGGTGAGCAAGGAGGAAAGCTTTGCTGTCCAAGACATCACACATGAGGACAAGATTGAAGTTTGTGAAAGAACACAGACCATAACAGAGGGCATGTTTGGTGTAAACCAAATACAGCATTTCAGCAAAAGAGCCTCATATCAACTGTGAAACCTGGAGGTGGAAGTGTTGTGGTTTGGAGATGCTTTGCTGCAGCAGGACCCGATCGGCTCACCGTCATAGAATCCGCTCTGAATTCTACATTGTATCAGGAGGTGTTTGAGGAACATGTGAGATCATTTATCAAATAAATGAAGCTGAAGTGGATTTTAAAACATGACAAAAACACACAAGTAAATCCAAGTGTAGAGAAAACTTTCTTCCATTTAATGTCAGAAACCAGTACATGGCTACAATTAACATCTCATTGAGGTTATTTCAGCCAAAGGTGGAAACACTGGCTATTAGCGCACAGGGTGTTCTAACTTAATCCTCAGTTAAAATACTAATTTTGTTAATTTCCTTTGTGAAAATTGATTTGTTGTTGTTGTTGTTGTTGTTTATAAGCAATTACATCTGTAATTTACAAGCAATTCCTCATCTACAGGAAGATCGTAAATTGACATGTTGACATTTCTTGATAAAGAACTGAATATTTAATGGGGTGTCCTAATTTTTTCACATGACTATAATCTTTCGAAAACCTAAATGTTTTTATGCTCTTCAGGAATGTTGGGTTAGGAGTAAAACTTGGAGAATAAACTTCCAGATGTGATTATATTATATTATATATTATTATATTATATTATATTATATTATATTATAATAGAGATTACTCTGAATATAACTTATCTGAATGTTTTAAATCAGCAAGTACTCTGCATGACTTTTCCAATCAGGTATGAACAATGCTTTGACATTAGAGTCTAAATGTGAATATGAATGAAGGAATAATAACAGACAATTTGCTTGAAATCTGAATCATGCGGTTTGTCACTTTTGGGTTTAATAATGGATACGCTTAAATGGGGCCATTTATGGACACATTTCTATCCGTCTGAGCTCTGTTCCATTTGACTGGTGTGTTATGAAGAAGGCCTGTCATATCTATCTATAATGGAAGCGGGTGAGTTGGTTTTCCCACCGTCTTGCATTATTAAATCATTTCCTCACGCCCTCTTATCATGAGCTCCAGTTTGAAACACGTGTAAGCACCTGCAGAGCCAATGGCGTGTAATGACCATCATTATCAAAAGGCGTATGTAAAACCGCTACTGAACGACAATCTCTGTTATTAGCTGTCATCGTGGAGGTGAATCTATGTTCAAATAAGAGGTAATAATCATGTAGGGAAGTGATATGTCTCTCTTGGGAGAAGGTGTGTATGGTAGAAGGGGGTGCACTTGGCAGGAAGGTGGGAGGGTGAAAAATAGTCACGGTGACCGAATGCAGATATTACAGCGTCCGAGTGTCACCCTGCTATTCGTCAATGTCCCAGGGCCGGTCTCTCATTAAGTGGCCACTGGCAGGCTGTGACTTAATTTCCTTAAAAAGACTAGACGCCTGATTCAATTGCACCAGCGCTGCAGAAAGGAGGGGCGTCGAGAAGTCCGAGATGAATGATCACGTGCTCATGCAGTGACGCAGGTAGCAATTCGTTCTATTAAATGTTGTAGGCATAATTTCCCAATGGGTGATTCATGGCTGGCGACCTCACCTCGCCTCGCTTCGTCTTTCCTTGCCTCACCCGCCCCACGCCTTTCCCTTCCTCCCACCCTCCTCGGGGCTGTAGTGGAGTTAGCGCTGTTAACTCAGCTCACCTGCTGTTCTCCTCATCTCCCGGCTCGTTCTGTAGCATTCAGCTTGTCTCCACCAGGATGGATGAGAGAGGCCTGGGCCATAGCTGAGGTGATCCATTTCTCTCAGAGGGTCTGTGGAGAGTTCCTGGATTCTGGCTAGCATTAGTGTCCAGACATGCCCAGTGTTACACACGACCACAGTGTGTTTAGATTCCCTTGGTGCATGAATACATCATTTATAATACACCAGTACCACCTACATAATAAAAACACTAGGGCCACTATTACATAACGCACTCAAATACAAACGGATTGACAAAAAAAACTTCAAGACATATGGGAAAATAATCAACTGCAGGATGGAGGTATTGTTATTTTCCTATGTTGAGGGTTTTTTTTTTCTCATACACCATAAAAAATATTTTTTTTCTTATTATTAAAAGAGCAACCTTGTTGTTCTGTTATTAAGAAGCGTTGAACAGTTTTATCCATTTTAGTCCAGAGTACATGTCACAGTGAACTTTCTGTTAGCACAGAAATGATAACATGGTATGAAGACAATCAATCACACAATTAACCTGTAACACCTTCGGAACAGAACAACGAACCGATTAAATTGTTTTTTACTCAATTTGTAGCTTTTGTGTTTTGAAATCAAACAGCTTTATTTGCATTTACGTCACACGGCAGACATCCTTATTCAGAGCAACTTACATTTAATATTATTTTTATGGCCTTGCTCAGGGGCCCAGCAATGGCAGCTTAGTGGACCTGGGATTTAAACTCACAACCTTTCAATTGGTTATCCAACATCTTAACCACTAAGCTACTAAATCCCATCTTTAAAAAAACAAACTTTGTAAGTTTTGGTTTGAAACATATATTCTGTCGATTTCAACCCAATTCTATAATTCAATATACTTCATTTTAAATAACAGATCAATTGAATGAGATAAACAAGACAGGTGACCTGTCTGATACATCGTTACTATTTCATGTAGATCTCATTTATATGTGGCTAACAATTTCAGAGACTAGCGATATCGATTTCACCTTGGTCTGTAACCTCGTTTTTTGGGTTTTTTTTTTTTAAAGTTAAAGTACTTTTTAGATCCGAACATTCTGAGTCCAACAAACTGCAGCATAAGAATATCATCAAGCCGTATTAGAAGAGGTTTAGATTTTTAGAATGTGAAAAAAAGAACCAGATTATGTCAATGATCACTCTGGCTTTTCCTCAGCCTTAGCTAGTTTCTAGCTTCTAGCTTGAATTTCACTTCAAAAATCAATGAAAATTATAAGTGAAAATTCAGCAGTGATCATAATGATAAAGATGAAACGAAGATGACACGGTGTAGAAAGTCTAATGAACCTAATACACAACCAGGTAAAACGTGTATCTGACCAAATGCACCTGTCAAAGATGAGCGTAAATGAAATCAGAGAAAAATCCTAACAGCGTGTGTAATTACTCCATCATGGCTTTTATCTGTATGCTAGAAATCTATTTGACACCAGATGAAAACAATATATATAAAAGGCATATCTGTTCATTTATTTATGCTTTTCTGGGCTTTTGTTGTTGATGGAGTGTTTTTTTTTTTTTTTTTTTTTTTTCTTTCAGTGAGTACAATATGAATTATCTCAAAAGTTATCTTTTGTGAAGTTTCGGGTTTGATGTCCCAAGTTGAATTTGAACATAAAAAGAGAGAGATAGAGAGAACGCCTACACTGCAAAAGCAGGGCTCTGGAAACCTCAAAGAATTTTTGGACAAATTCAGGGAGCACGTGTTCACTTGTCTCCTTAGTGTAGATGGTGTTCCTCCAGGGGCAGAGGGTTATTTTTATAGCACATGAGTGTTAAAAAGCACATACTATTTGTGTATATGATACATGGACTAATCTAGCGAAATTGCTAAAATAAAATGTCATACTGTAAGAATCTATAAATAGAGAACTATAATAAGATTAACAAAGTCTTACATAAGGATGAAAATGGATTAAAATCTGTGGTATTAAATAATAAATGAGTAAACAAGTAAATAAGTAAATAAATAAAACAGAACCAATGTAAAACAATATTAAAGAATAAAATATTACAGAACTAACAAAATACATTTTTAAATAAAGTAATAACTAATAACAATATTCCACATGTAACAATATGGATACAGAACCACTAAAACCCACACAAACAAAACACTTGAAGTTCTATCTACCCTCTTCTGCATAGAATTGCAAACAGGTGCCATGGTGGCTCAAGCGGTTAAGGTTCTGTGTGGAGGATTGTGGGTTCAAAACCCAGCACTGCCAATCTGGCACTGTTGGGCCCTTAAACAAGGCTCTTAACACCCCCTGCTCTACTGGTGCTGTAGCGTGGCTGACCCTGTGCTCTGACCCCAAACTCCAAAGTTGGGATATGTGAAAAAAGAATTTCACTGTGCTGTAATGTATATGTGACAAAATATTCTATAAGCTCACAAACATTGTAATTGGCTAGAGTTGCTGTGATTGAAAGAGGACAGAGAGTATGCCCCTCCCCCACAGATGGAATGGACAGTTTCCTGTCTTAAGCCCTATTCGGACGGGATTAGTTTTACGTGGGGACGTGGAGTAATGCAATTTTACCTCAGGACGTCTGTAATATTAATTGGCCAATTCGCACAGGACAAGACATCTCAGTAAAACTAGCAGAAGTGGGAGGGGTAACTCGCTTTACGCACCACAGTAACCTCCTTGTCGTCATGTGCGTATGACGTTGCTTCCTGTTTCAAGCGCCTCCATGCTTGTAAAACGCGCCAAAAACTACTTTTAAACAGGAAATGACGGAATTTTACCGTACATACAGTATTTTCAGCGGATCTATTCGGACGGGATTAGTATTACCTGAGGTAATTTTTCCGGACCTGTTTACAGAAGATAAAAGTCACCGTAATCTTTACTGACATTGTCCGTAATGATTACCGAGATGGCACATTCGGACGGGACTAAAATCACCGAGAAGCTCTGGTAATAATTACTTTACCCCCACGTGCCCACGTAAAACTAATCCCGTCCGAATAGGTCTTTAGACACTCAGCCAAAGGTTGAGGCATTGTTAAGATTCAGCCTCACAAACTCCCGATGACTTTCTAATGCATCAAATGATCAAGCTTTTTGTCTCCCTGACATCACTATCCTCAGTGTGATCAAACAAAAGAGGACACACACACACAAACCCTCTCACACCGACAATCTTTTTGAAAAGAGCCACGTGAGCTCCCCTTGTGGGTGAGTTACTAGCATTCACTCAGTCGCTGGGCTACATCACGGGAGGAGTATGTCTCCTCTCCTTTAGCACGCAGCTGTCAATCATCAGGAGTAACCTATACATTCTGTCTCATCCCCAAAACACACACTAGCAGCCATGACAGTTTAAATTAGTGCCACTAGGGGAATAGTGCACTCTGCATTCAGGGCCACTGTGTTGGGGCAGAATATCTGGATGTGTCTGCTGACTGGGACTCAATTTCACCACTTTTCAGTCACAAGAGGATTGTTCGAATGATGTGTGTGTGTAGAGCAGTATATTAACAGGATATTAGCACATTTCAATTAACAGTCACTAACAGACAATTCTTGCTTTTTGCAGGGTTTACAATTCGCTGCCGGTACACTAGGGGGCTTACTGGCAAAGTGTTATGTTTTCACGCCATGCGTTTTTGTTTAGGTTTGCCTTAATTCTCTACCCTCTTCTGCACACCTGCTTCTTATGTTTCTCTGATTACCTTTCCTATTTATACCTGTTGTATTGTGTGTGTGTTTTTGCTGAGTCCTCATTTTTTGCCTCCGGGATTTGTTTCCTGTTTTCAGTTATTGCTTTCATGTCTTTTGGCTGTGTGTTCGTGTTGTGTCTTTAGTTCTGTTGTTTTTAAAATAAATTCCCTTGTTTTGTTGCTATCCAAGCATTTGGGCCTGTTTATGTTCCAAGATCAAAATTATGTGTTCCAAATTGTAGTATATTGTATCCCAGATGTATCTGAGGGCCTTTTTACACCTGGTCACTTCATGTGTTTTCTCTGATCCGATAGCTATCTGATTTGTTAAAACTGTTCCATTTACATTAGGACACATCAATGCGTCTCGGCGAATCAGATATCAATCCGATCTTTCCACTCCCGCCCAATATGCAAATATATTTTACCTCATTTCCGGGGTGATTGAAATGGAACACGCTTTGGTGTATGCGGTTGCTACGAAAAAACAGCATTTACTGTTTGCTGCATTTTCGCTGGTGGCAGAAGTGCATTTTAAGGCCCAACGAGACACCTGGGTGAAAGATCGGAGCCAGCACTCGTGGGAAAACTGGTGTTTCTGGCACGATGCACGACTTGTGAGTCACCTGCGAGTGACATACAGTACTTCCGTTTGGGAGGAGTTTAGCGCTGACATATGTGGCTTGAACATCCACATGCATTTACACCTGTCCAGTTTCATCTGAAATGCGTCCCAGACCACCTCCTGAAGTGGTTTGAGCGATCGGATTTATATCCGAAACCGTTTCGGAGGGCATTTACACCTGGTCTTTTTACGATCGGATAGCTATCGGATCACAGAAAACGCATGAAGTGACCAGGTGTAAAAACCCCCTGAATACCCATATTGCCCATAAATCCTTGTGCAAGAGAGGACCCCATTTTAGACACATTTTAATGAGGTGCCAATTAAATATGTTGAAATAACTCATAGGAATATATAACTCATAGGAATATAGCGTAAAATATATAATGAACAATCAAGTGACATGACTTTAAAGAATGGTTACGTACTTGCATACTCTTATGTTATACACCCAAATGAATGTACAACTATTTTCATCACAGACAGACTACATACATTTATTGCGTAGCTCAAGAAAATTGTGAATCGGGGTGCTTACTTTAATTTCAAGGTAGATTAGCCTCTCCATTGTACCTTTGAAAGTTTTATGGTTGTGTACTACCTTGCAAAGTTGTAAAGTTTTGTGGTAGGTTGTGAATTTGTAAAATCCTTTAGGAAGTTGTAAAGGTGTGCATGTACTGTATGTAGTATGACGTAATGGTGTGAAGTTTTGTGGGATGTTGTAAGATATGGAGCATGTTGAAAAGTTTGGTCATAAGTGTAAAGGTTTTCAAATTTTATAGTATGTTGTAAAGGCATGAAGTTTTGTAGTAGCTTTAAGTGAAGTTGTAAAGATTTGTAGTCCTTTTTTTGTTTTGTATTATGTTGAAAATGTGTAAAGTATTGTCATAAGTCAAAGTTATTTACATTTATGCCATTTATTCACAAAGTTAAGTTTTGTAGTACAGTATGTAGTAATGTTGTGTGTTGTACAACATCCTCTAGTAAGTTGTAATAGTGTAAAGCTTTGTAAAATCATTTTAATGTGTATGTAAAGTATTAAAGTGTATTGTATTTTTGTGTAGTATGCAGTTTTGTAGTGTGTTGTTACATTGTAAAAAAAAAAAAAGATTTGTTGTACCTTATGTCATAAGTTTTGTAGTACCGTTTAAAATTGCAAGGTTTGTCAGATGTTGTGTGAGGTTTTGTAGTATGTTGTAAGATTTGTTGAAAAGCTTTAAAAATAAAGCTATAAGTTATAGGTCATAAAGTTGTAAAATATGTTGTAAAGTATGTTGTAAAGGTGTGACATTTCATAGTTCTTTTAAAGTTGTACATTTCTGAAGAATGTTGGAATTGTGTAAAGTTCTGTTGTACCTTTTAAAGCTTTAAGGGTTTATTGTAAGTATTTAAGTATTTTCTGTGAGGTTTTAAATATGTTAACATCTTTGAGTATGTTGTAATAGTGTAATGTACAAATGTATTGTAGAAACATTTAAATTTGTATGACTTTCTAGTATCCAATTGTGAAATTTTGTAGTATGTTGTAAAGTTTTGTAGTATTGTCTGTAGTTTTGTATTGTGTTGTTAAATTGTAAATTTTTGTTGTATATCATAGTTTTTGTAGTACTTTTTTTAAACTGTTGTGTGAGGTTTTGTGGTATGTCATAAGGTTTGTTGAAAAGCTTTAAAAATAAAGCTATAAGTTATAGGTCATAAAGTTGTAAAATATGTTGTAAAGTATGTTGTAAAGGTGTGACATTTCATAGTTCTTTTAAAGTTGTACATTTCTGAAGAATGTTGGAATTGTGTAAAGTTCTGTTGTACCTTTTAAGGCTTTAAGGGTTTATTGTAAGTATTTAAGTATTTTCTGTGAGGTTTTAAATATGTTAACATCTTTGAGTATGTTGTAATAGTGTAATGTACAAATGTATTGTAGAAACATTTAAATTTGTATGACTTTCTAGTATCCAATTGTGAAATTTTGTAGTATGTTGTAAAGTTTTGTAGTATTGTCTGTAGTTTTGTATTGTGTTGTTAAATTGTAAATTTTTGTTGTATATCATAGTTTTTGTAGTACTTTTTTTAAACTGTTGTGTGAGGTTTTGTGGTATGTCATAAGGTTTACAGCATGTTGAAAAGCAGTAAAAATTTTGTAGCATTGTTTGCAGTTTCGTTAAATTGTACAATTTTGTTGTAAAATGCTGTAGTATGTTGTAAAGGTGTAAAGTTTGTAGTTTCTTTTACAGTTGTAAGGATTTGTAGTACTTTGTAAAGTTGTACATGTCCGAAGCGTCTTGTAACGCCGTGAAATTTGTTGTACCTTTTACAGCTTTAAGGATTTATTGTATGTTGTTAAGCAGTAGTTTTGTAGTATGTTATTAAGTTTCATAGAACTATTTTATGATGATATATTGTGTTATGAACATGACTTACAATGTAACATGTTAACATCGCATAACACATTAAAGATTGCTGCAAACTGTAATCCATTTCCATAAACTGTTATACATTAGAAAATTATACAAATATGTTCATATATATAGGTTATTCTAAATATGGCCAACAGAAAATATTACAAACTTCACCGTATCAGCAATGCCAAATATAAGGTGTAACTATAGAAACAATCCAGTATTAACATTAATAATAAATCTAGTGTCGGAGCATCTGAAATCAAATCAAAACCTTTTGACCAACAGGAACTGAGAATTCAACAGTGCCTTTCTTTTCAGAAACACAATATGCGTCCCGTGTGATTGACATGTCCAAATATTGTGTGTGTCAGTGTGTGAGAGGAGATCCAAACGATGACTGGCATTTCAAAGCGAGTGTTTTTGTGTTGCTCTCTTTATGTATATAGTGAGTTCAAGTGTGTCGATTATAGTGCAGCATAGACAAGCATTTATATACATTTCATCAGGGAGGTAGTGAACATGTAGAAACTGCATGTATGTGCAAGTGTTTGTGTGTGGGTAGGTTTGTGTGTCTTGTGCGTCTATTTGATCTCTTGATTGTGTAATGAGATGAGGAAGGGGCAGGCTCACTGAGCAGAAGCCAGTCTCTACACGTGTTATCTCTGTCATAACATTTACTCAATCTTACTCTTTTTTTTTCTTTAATTAATGAATATTTCAGAAGGTTATTGCAAGACAGCTTCTCATTTGATTTTTTTTTAATCCCTTGCTGCATGTGTGAATAATTGTTTTAATGGTTTAATTAATAGAATTGTATCCACAGATGAAAGGCTTCATATTTTAATAAGCCAAAATGGTTTGAATTAAGGAAGAAGTCCTGCCTGTCAATTAAAGCCCATTGTATGTTCTCTCTCGACTCCCCAAGCTTGCACAAACTGCACCACTTCCATTCTTAATTGAGCCTTAATAAATAAACGCAATTAGGTTAAATCCCACAGCTTGGTCGTTTGAAAGCCAGCGGGAAGATCGACTGGCTGGATCGTCTGTTTGTCTCTGTGTGTTTTTTTTGTTGTTGTTGTTGTTGTTGTTTTTTTTCAATCTCAGTTCTGTTCTAAATATAAAAATAATCTCTAGGTTCTGTTTTGTTTACTTGAACCATCAGATTTCTTTAATTGCTCTTAAATATGTGAGAAAAAAAGAGCAGGTGCTGTATGTGCGACTTTCTTTAAGTGGAACTCTTTCATTGTCACGAACGCGGGACAAACCAGACCCAAATGCAGGATGGCGAAACAAACAGGGTTTAATAACAAAAGGAACACTAAACATGACACGGACTAGAGACAGGACAAGATAACAGAAGATTCCGCTGCACCAAGACCCAGCAGGATGACTGTAACCTGGACCGGCTGATTGGGAGCCTCTTTTTTTTCCTTATTGGACTTTTTTCCTCTGGACTTCGCGGTTTTGGTGACATTGGTCCACATTTTTTGGTGAGGGACGCCGCTCTGTTTTCGGTTTGTCACCAGTCCGAGTTTTGTTTTTTTTTTTTGTTTTTTTGGTATCCTGTGGCGTCGCTTCACATCCGGTTTCCGTGGAGGACGCTGCCCCACTTCCTGTCCGTGGGGGGTGTTGCAGGCCCGTGTTTGGCCCCTTTGGATTTGTTCTGTTTGGTTGAGGATTTTTTTTAATTATTGCTGTTAAACTAGTTCCTTAGAAGCAGGGAGATGGTTTTTAAAAGAGGTTTTTTATTAAATATATTTGTATGGTGGTTTTTTTTTTTGTTTGTTTGTTTGTTTGTTTGTTTGTTTTTTAATAAAGATCTCAAATTATATTGTCAGAAAAACTGAATTTTGGACAGGAATCACGGTGTTTTATTGTAAAACACAATCAGCAATCAATCCAATCAACAAATCAATAAACATAGTCAAAATGTGCAAAATGAACAGAATCAAATGCAGTAGGTACTAAATAAATTGCAGTAGTTAGTTAATCAAATGCAGTAGATGCCGAATAAAATGCGGTAGGTCCTGTATTGATTGCACTAGACACTGAATTAAATGCAATATTTGCTGAATCAATTGAAAGAAATGCAGATCAATCTAAGTAGGTAGTGAATCAAATGCAATAGATACTGAATCAAATGCAGCAGCTGCCGAATAGAAAGCAGTAGGCACTGTATTGAATGCAGTAGACACTGAATCAAATGCAGTTGTTGCCGATTCAATTGCAGTAGTTAGTGAATCAAATGCAGTATGTACTGAATCAAATACAGTAGGTGCTATATAGAATGCAGCAAGGAGGTGATTTCAGATGCACACTTGGTGATGAATATTTGGGAAGTAGAACATGTGGTTTGAGCTTGACGTCTGCTGTGCTTCTGGGAAGTGAGGCTTATTGTCCCATTTTGGGAGATTGAGTTAGTGACCGGATCTTACATCCTAATATCAATATACTGTATAATTTGAAGTGATCTGTCTGTTCTAAACAGATAGAAATGCAGACAGGAGATCCACTATTTTCTAATTACTGATGAACAAAAATAAGAAAAATAAACTGATTAAGCACATTGTAAGATACAACACTTTATAAGGTACACGTTCTTTTGAAGCAGGTACGCACCCAGGTTTCCATTTCCTATAATACAGATTGTAGATGTGGAGTTTACACACATATAACGGTTCACAGGTAGCCATGTGTAATGCCAGAAAAGTTGTGATTATTTTCATGTGATTATTTGAACATGTTTATTTTCCACTTTCAGGACAGGTTTATTTATTTATTTATTTATTTATTTATTTATTTATTTATTTATTTATTTATTTATATATAACTTTTTTTTCATTAAAAATATGATTCCTTATTTGTTTTTTTTGTTTGTTTGTTTTTGTTGTTGGTTTTGTTTGTTTGTTATTGTTCATTTTATACAGGATTTGTTTCATGATTTATTTTCTCGTGTGATTTTTATTCATTCATTCATTCATTTTCTACCGCTTTATCCGAACTTCTCGGGTCACGGGGAGCCTGTGCCTATCTCAGGCGTCATCGGGCATCGAGGCAGGATACACCCTGGACGGAGTGCCAACCTATCACAGGGCCTCGTGTGATTTTAACAGAATTAATTTCTTTTCATGTAAATTTTACGTTTGAACGTAAACATGCTGCAAAAAAAATTTATTTTTGCTTTTATACCATTTTATTTTCCTATATTATTTCCATGATATGTTCTTTTTTATCTATTTATCTATTTATTTATTTATGTATTTATGTATTTATTTATTTACTTACTTACTTTTGGAATGCACCTTTTATATGTATTACTTATTATACATATTAGCTATAAAATGCTTTACTTACTTTTTTATTTTGATGTTTTTAATTTTGTTTTAAATTTCAGCACCAGGGTTGTACAGAGTAAAATCTTAACTCTGTGGATGTTTAAAGCTTCACATTAGCATCCATCGTGTCTCTCCTTCTCTTCTTCACAGGATTTATTTATTTCATCAAAGACTGGATTGCATCTTGGACTTTCTCATCTCTGAATTCATTCGAATTGCTCTTCATCATTTGCTGTTACTCTGAACTTTTCCTTAACGGCAGCATGTGGGTTTTAGCACCAGATTTATTTATTTTTGTTTATTTATGTTTTTCTTATAATTCATTCATTCATTCATTCATTCATTCATTCCTTTACATGCAGGCTTTGATGTGGATTTGATTTAATACAAATGATTTTTTTTTTTTTTACAAATGACAAATTTTTCACGATTTATTTAATTCATGTGTATTTTTCTCCATGACTTATTTACTGTCATATGTTTTTTTTCCCATACTATTTATTTATTTTTTTTCCTTTGCATGCAGTTATGCATTTTTCTTTATATATAAAATTATTTTCACCTTTTCTTTACATGCTTTGTTTATTTTCACATGCATTTCTTTTACGGTTTATTTATTTCCATATAAAACTTTTTTTGAGACGATTCATTTTTTACCTGTTTTTTGTTTTAAAACGATTCTTTTATTTCCATGTTTAATTTTTACCCACATGAATCATTTATTTTCACATGCCACCATTTTATCATGTGATTCATTTATTTTTCATGTGTAATTTTTGTTTAACATGATCCATTTTCACACCTGATTCCCCCATGATTCATTTATCATCATGTAGGATTTTGTTTTATGTGATTATTTTGTCATGTTACCTTTTTTGTGCATTTAGTTTCACTTAGAATTTTTTTTGACAACATGATCAATACATTTTCTTCTTCTTCTTCTTCTTCTTCTTCTTCTTCTTCTTCTTCTTCTTCTTCTTCTTCTTATTATTATTATTATTATGTTTTTATTGTTTTGTTGTGTTCAAGCCTATGATGTGGTTTAACCCATGTTCATTATCTTCCCTAATATTATCCTTGAAACTCATTTTAGTTAATTCTTTCCCTGCTACCTGATTTGATCCTTTTCATTTTAAGTGTCACCATCTGAATAAAAATACAAATGCGCTCCAGATGCAAATGCGCAGTCAAGAATACAAGGATGATGAAGCATTTCTGCGTCGTGTAGACACGTAATAGACTGAGCAATTCAATCTCCGCCGCAGTAATCTGATTCAACTCGATTGGATTATTTAATAAAAATGCATCACACTATCATGAAAACAGATCGTGTCTGTCAGTTCGCTTGGCGCCATGAGGTCACAGGTGTAATGCTATCATAGATGCCTTACGTTTCACGTCCTTATGGTCACTTCCTATGAATTGAGTGGATTGATCCACATACAAATTAGGTTTGTCCTCAAAGGGCTCCCGTCGATACATTGACTCCTTTTATGAGGCCCATCAAACAGCCATTATGGGGATCAGGAGGGGCGTGTCCTGAGGGAAAACTCTACTGCTGACGGATGGGTGAGGAGAGACACGGAGAGGATGGAGGGAGAGGAGGAGGAGACGAGGAGACGAAGAGAGGAGGTGTCTACGCCTCGGTCATCAGTTACAATGTGTCAGAATGCAGGGCTTCAGTTTTCCGTGACAATACCAACCTAATTCCGCTTAATTGTTGGATAACATTTCATAAAGACCCGAAATTGACATCAATACACAAGATGCATACTGGCATGGAGCTTTAATTACATTTGTAACACACACACACACACACACACACACACACACACACACACACACACACACACACATAAAAATGGTAATGATTGCTTGGTCATAAGGACTAAAGAACAGAATTAAAATATGCTACTGATGATTTACATTTATATTCAGGATATTTGTTTGATGTTATTGGAAGTCGACATGAATAAACATACAATATGAGTAATAACACATTACATTTATAACACGTCGTCATCACTATCATCTGGAACAGACACACTAATCTTTATTGATGACGGATTTTAGCAGCAGAATGAATTCAGAGACAATTTAGAGAGAAATTTGTAGAATCTGAGTGGGATGAGTTTCATCATGCAGCAAGATAATGACCTACAACACTGCTAACACAACACAGAACTTCATCAGGGGAACATCTGGAAGTCAATCACCAGAATTTAACCCAAATGAGCAGCATTTCACCTCCGGAAATAGAGACTGAAGAGGAGAAACATCTGAAACACATAACAACTGACAGAAGTTCCATGACAAGCCTGGAAAAGCAGCAAAAAAGTTATAAATAAAAAAATAGTTGTAACAGTTTGCCGATGTCAGTGACTCACAGGATCGATGCAGTTGTATTGGCTGATTGATTTCGTCTTTTCAAAATGGATCACTTTTCTCCTATAGACAGCTCTCTGGTCTTCGTGGTGGTTTATTTTTAAACAACAAATGCAATCTTTACGTGCGAAACCGTGGGCAACAAGAAACACTTGTGAAAAAGCACAAATACTGTGTTAGTTCATTAGTGTTAGTGTGTTTCAGTGTGATAGTGTGTTACATTGTATTAGTGTGTGTTACAGTGTGTTAGTTCATTAGTGTTAGTGTGTTTCAGTGTGATAGTGTGTTACATTGTATTAGTGTGTGTTACAGTGTGTTAGTTCATTAGTGTTAGTGTGTTTCAGTGTGATAGTGTGTTACATTGTATTAGTGTGTGTTACACTGTGTTGGTTCATTAGTGTATGTTAGTGTGTGTTAATTTATTTGTGTGTGTTACAGTGTGATAGTTGTGATAGTGTGTTACATTGTATTAGTGTGTTTTACAGTGTGTTAGTTCATTAGTGTGTGTTTCAGTGTGTTAGTTCATTTGTGTGTTTCAGTGTGTTAGTTCATTAGTGTGTGTTTCAGTGTGTGTTAGTTCATTTGTGTGTGTTACAGTGCGATAGTGTGTTACATTGTATTAGTGTGCGTTACAGTGTGTTAGTTCATTAGTGTATGTTTTAGTGTGTGTTAGTTCATTTGTGTGTTACAGTGTGTTAGTTCATTAGTGTGTGTTTCAGTGTGTGTTAGTTCATTTGTGTGTGTTACAGTGTGATAGTGTGTTACATTGTATTAGTGTGTTTTACAGTGTGTTAGTTCTTTAGTGTATGTTAGTGTGTGTTAGTTCATTTGTGTGTGTTACAGTGTGATAGTGTGTTACATAGTATTAGTGTGTTTTACAGTGTGTTAGTTCGGTAGTGAGTGTTTCAGTACAGTGTGATAGTGTGTTACATAGTATTAGTGTGTGTTACAGTGTGATAATTCATTAGTGTGTGTTTCAGTGTGTGTTAGTTCATTTGTGTGTGTTAGTGTGATAGTGTGTTAGTTCATTAGTGTGTGTTTCAGTGTGTGTTAGTTCATTTGTGTGTGTTACAGTGTGTTAGTGTGTTACAGTGTATTAGTGTGTGTTACAGTGTGTTAGTTCATTAGTGTATGTTTCAGTGTGTTAGTGTGTGTAAGGTATATCTCTATTAAATAGTTTTATTTTCCTCACTTCCTGTGTTGGGTAATGGATATTTACACAGACTAAACCACACACCGACTCCTGGTCATGTGGTTCTGAGAGGACTTTAGAAACAAAACCACAACATTCTACACAAGTACCAAAAGTTCAGGCTTCTTTTAATTACACCGCTTTGCTATGCATGCGTGCTTCACTTTCCCCAACACTAATGAATATGCACCATTTTAAGTCTAATTGTTGGAGAAAACTCTGTTTTATGTTTCCGTAATCGTAACAACGGATGATAGACGAATAAAATTAGCATACATTTTCCGAGACCAGGAGAATATCTGATTGTTGTGCCATGGAGAATTGCTACAAGTTAGGAAGCTAATTTCATTATCTCCTCCTCCTCATTTAAGCTTGCACTCTACAATAATTGAAAAACATAATAAGAGATTAACTTTCAGTGCATGATGGCAGCTAATGGCTGCTGATGGAGTGTTAGTGTTACGAGAGGAAGAGCGATTGCAGCGGCGCGTTTACGTGATGTCACACATCATCTGCTCGGCTACTCGGGGGGAAAAAAAAAAACAGATACAGATTATGTTTGGGTTCTGGACAGGATTTCCCGTCAGGTGCTGTGTTATGTGTGGTCATGACACTGAAATGAATGATACCTCAGTATGATTTCCTGAGGGATTTTAAGTGCAAATGACCTAAATACGAATTGATACACAAAGCAAATTCATCCAGTTTGGCAAAGGTTTGTTAATTCACAGAAGTACAGATGCTAATAACAATACTCTTAGGAAAAGATTAAAGCTAACGCCCTCATTATGTTCTCTGATTTGTTCTTCTGGACAGAGCCTTGAAGGTAGATTAGGCTCCAGCCATTAAGGATATGAAGAGCATTAGAGAAACACGTTTGTGTACTAAGAGTGTAATTAATTCATTATATAAACCCAATTCAACAGTATTTGCTGTGGAAATTTCAACATCCAACCTCTAAGAGATCATTGGTCCCTGATGAAAAAGACTTTCTCTAAGAGAAAAGATGGAGGTCATGGACGTAAATCGTTATCTCCACCCACTAAAATTGTGTGTAAAGGTTATCAGAAAGCCAACAATGATTCATTAGATCAGAATCAGAATCAGTATCAGATAGAGCTTTATAGCCAGGCATGTTTTCATATGAGAGGAATTTATTTTAGTGACAGAAGCTCCTCAGTGTAACAGAATGACATATACAGTATAGACAAAATTGTATGTACACATGTACAGTGTGAAATGTGCAGTTGAAATATACATATACAAATATAGGCAATTTGTATGTACAAATGTGCAAGTGTGAAAATGTGCAATTGAAGTATACATAGTACAAATGTGCAAGTGTGAAATGTGCAATGAAGTATACATAGTATGTGTTTTAAGTAAATAATGTGTAAGAATAGTGTTGTGTGTTCCATGTGTGTTCATTGTTCATCAGATGGATTGCCTGAAGGAAGAAACTGTTCCTATGTCTGTTATATCAGTTAAATGAAATAATAAAATTAATTTATTATTTAATTATATCAGTTAAATAATGATAATTAAATAATACTTTTGTTAAAATGGATTGTAAAAAAAGAAAAAAAAATGTTGACACTTATTTATAGGGAGAATATTGGTGTGGATTTACTGAAAATATTGAGCCAAATATTTGCATTAAGCTTTTGAGTAATTTGAACCAAACCAGCATTTGACTCCTGAGACTTTACATGTTGTCAACCTAACTTAAATGTAGATTTATTACTTTTATTGTATGCCTTATTGACCGAGTTTGTGGAAAATGCTGGAATTTGTGAATTTCCTACTGGGATAAATAAAGTATCAATCCATCCATCCATCCATCCATCCATCCATCCATTCACCCACCCATGATTCAATATTTCTGATGAGTGGAAAAATGGGAGGTTTTAAATAACAGATGTAATGTTCTTTTAGGCTTGTAAAATATATCATTTATTTAAAAAAATAAAACTCATGAAACAAAAACGTCTAAAAAAAATCTAATTAAAACATTTTTAATATTACACTGGTAACAAATGTCATTGTATTTGTAATGTGTCTGTCTGTGTTTTCCCCTTGTTTCTGTCTGCCGTCTCTCCCTGATGTTAATTGTTTTGCTCCGCCCACTCATTGCTCACCATGGACACTAATCACATTCCATCTCTTCCCCAGGTGTCTTGTCTTTGTCTCTAATCGTCTCTGCTTTGTTATTGGCTCCTGTCCACTATATCTACACTGTCTGTTCACTTCCCTGGTGTTGGTCGTTGTAGGTGTTTGGTTCATGTTGTTCTCTGTTCCTGTTCCGTGTCCTGATCTGTTTTGCCTGCCTGTATGTTTGTTACCCTAACTCTAACCCTAACCCAAGCCCTGATAACTTGAAAAAGGAAAAACAAACTTCTAATAGAAATTGTCACAACAATTCCTAAGTTTAGAGGAAAAACAACAAAACTTGTGACACTGTCAATATCCGGGAGGCACCAAATACTAATCAATTTAATTAAATTTATTAATCAGTATATGATAAAGGCGTAGAAGTTAGTGTGTTTACAGGATGCTCAGAATAAACAGATTGTGAATAAGAGTCCTGGGAGGAGCACAAGATAGTCTTTATGATTACAGCAGTATCTCTTGGAATAAGCGATAATAAGGATTTGTGTAAGAAACTAAATGGCAAAGCTCAGCATTGTGCTGAATATGTTTATAGATAAATTAAGTTAAGCTGCTTCATCATTTCCAGAAGCCTCTTTTTCCCCCTTCAACATCCTTCGTAAACACTCTTAGCAGCATTTCAGGAGCCTCATTGCTGCATCTGGTATCCCTTGTTGTTAACGTGCTGTGGCTCCTCTAGTGCTTCTTCTTCAAAAAAAAAAAAATTGGAAAAGCGAAAGAAAACAGTGGCTTTGTTGTCAAGTTCTTCACACACATATCGCATATTCATGTGGGTGTGTTTAAGCGCTTTTCTGCTGGCATAAGCACACAGCATTGCTGAGCTTGAGTCTCTCGCTCCCTCTTTATTTCTTTTTACAGTAGACATCTGCGCTAAAATGATTTGTGCTTTTGATGCTTTTTTTCCTGCACGTTAGCCATTTCAGAGGCTCGGGAACGTGACAGCGCCTGTGAGGCCTGCAGTGGCACATGAAGGCAGCGTGCTTACACCCGCGTTTGTGATTTACCTCATATCATTTCACCCCAAACAGAATTGCTTTGAATTAGCTGGCAATGTGCGTGGGAGACTCGCAAGCCTCTGTACTGATACAATATCCAGCCAATTTGATCTGACAAAAGATGTGTACTTCATATGTCTGGTTTACAGAAGCAGAGACAACGAAAATACAGCGAGCTGTAATTAATGAGGAAATGCTGAGCTAGCACTAACATGACCTCCACTAAACTGAGAATGTGACAGTCATATTATTGATAACATTTATCCCAATCACTGCTCAATTCCGATTGGTTAGAACGTGTTACTGATACATCATCGTTACTGTAGTAACATCTCATGCACAAGCATAATCTTATATAAGGCTAATGTAAAAGACGCAGAAAATGGGTGGGTTTGTGTTTTCGCTATGAACTTGTTTATTTAAATATTTAACATTTATGGAAGGAGTCTCCAGTGTCAGAACCTCAGCGTTCTTATCACAGATTTTACTACCACATTAATGCAACTCTAAATAAATAAACAAAATGCACACCACTCTTTAACAAAGTAATAATAATAATAATAATAATAATAATAATACTAACAAAAATAATATATAACAACTTTGAGTAGAATGAAATAAATAAATAAATAAATAAATAAATAAATAAATAAATACTTTTAGAAATGAATGTATTTATTTATTGATTGATTTCTTTTTATTTATGTATTTGCTTGTTTATTTTAACCACCGTTTTTTCTTTACAGGGAATGGGAAATTAGTTAGCTTTATTTCAGATGTCTCATGTAGTATTATTTTTTTTGTCCTATACTAGCATTAGATATTAATTTTATTAGTCTGAAGCACAAGCTCCACAGTATTGAGTCATTATTTTTATATTTAGAACAACAACAAACAAAAAAAAAACATACATAATAGACGTTGTCATGAAGAAATCCTGGTTAAGATTTAAATCCCTAATAAACAAACTCTAGGTGGAACTTGAGAGGCAAAACCTCTTGAGACAACATAAAGAAGAAACCTGGAGACACCAGAGAAAGCCATCCTCTCCCGCATGACACCAGCTACTAATCAATTTGATGATTATTCTTTAATTATCATGATTATTGTCAGCAAAGTGCGAGTGTGTATGCAGAAGTTCAGAATGATTAGTTCCCAGAGATCCTTGAGTCCCAAGGTGAGCAATCTTACTAAAATTAAATAAATAAATAGATAGATAGATAGATAGATAGATAGATAGATAGATAGATAGACAGACAGACAGACAGACAGACAGACAGACAAATAAATAAATAAATAAATAAATAAATAAATAAATAAATAAATAAATGATTTTGTGGCCTGTAGAAGAAAAAAAAAAAAAGTTAAGCTATTTCATAATTTCCAGAAGTATCTTTTTTTTTTTTCTAAAGAAATCTTCACAAATTTTAATTATAGGGAAAAAGTACTTAAACATCACAAATGCCTAATGTTAATATTTTGTTGTAAGGCTGCTTTGGCAATTCCATCTTCAGGATGTCTAAGACGTAATTATCTGTTTTTCAGGTTTGTTTTGTAGTTCAATGTTGGTGCATTCTACTTCAAATCATCTTCACGTCTCCAAGACTGAACCCACAATTTTGAAATCCTCCATCCATTTTTTATGAGATTCTCCAATTATCCATGCCTCGATCCATAACGTTAAGTTAAAGATTATTTAGTTAATGCTAACGATCCGAAATTTACAGCAACCTAAACACAGCATGGAAACCCCCAACGGTGCTTCATTGATCACGTCAGGACCATAGCTGAAGAAATTCTCAGAGCTAATAGCGTCTTTGTTCGAGCTGTCAATAGAGTGCTGGCTGTTTAAGATGCAGTGTTATTGTCTCTGTAGGGAATAGGGTCCTAACCCCATGCTTTCTCCTTTACTGTCACACTAACAGATGACCATGCAACTAGTTGAACACTGAACTCATTACCACAAACACAAGTCGTGTTGATTGGACCGAACGATTTTCTGAGATCTACAATTCAACACTTCTGCTACATTTTCTTCTTCTTCTTCTTGATCAATTCCGATTTATACGGTAGATACGGTGCATCAGCTTCTGAAATAAAACATATACCGGATGGACTAAATATGCACCGGTTCATTTGTAATGCATCCCTAAGCACTCTAACTTCATAAATTATCTTAATTAAGAACACCACCTGGAGCGGAGTCTTATTGATCAACCCCGCTGCACTAAATCAAAACTACTGCTGGCTAGTTAACATAGCAAGCAACGCATGACGGAATTCACCCCAGTGAGCAAATTTCAACCTGTTTTTTTTTTTTTTTCAACTTGCTGCATGTTTGAAATATTTTGAATCCTGTGAACTTTTTGATGGCTGGCTGCTATTCATGTCATGCCAAAAGGCTACGGGTTTGAAAAAAGAGTCGTATCCTTTTAGGGAGCGGTGAGTATAAATATTTTGCTATTGATTAATACGTGAAGGTCTAGAAATCTCTTTGATTTTGACGACGATGCCCCGTGTGATGGGATAATGGTCACACTTGGGCCCGGCATTAAAAAAAAAAAAAAAAGACATTCTATCCTCATGAGCTCGAAGATTTCCGATCACGCCTGATCTGTTCAATTTTACATCAGTGTTTACACGCAGTGTGTCTGTGGAGTGTGTGCATGGTTTGTTTGAGGTCATGCCATGTTGACTTTGTTAACTTTTCTCAGTATATAACTTTTTTCTCTGCGTTCAAGTTAAAAATGTAAATTGGCAGTATGTTTTCTTTGGAATCTTTAAATTCAGTGTAAAAGTTTGAAAACTTTAATAAATGAATTGGGGCATAGAAGCCTTTATTATACACATATACAGTACATTACAGCACAGTGGAATACTTTTCTTTTTACATCCCAACTTTGGAGGTTGGGGATTTGCTCAATTGCCCAACAGTTGGCAGTGCTGGTGCTTGAACCCCTTTCTTTCAATCAACAAGCCAAATCCTTAACTATTTGCTCCCCAAATTGTAATTTTGTATATCCTAAAGATTACATTTACATGTGCTATGTGTCCTGCAATAACACAACAGTCTAAAACTTCAACTCTAGAGACAAAAATACATTGGGAAAATGTTTTGCTAACTGAAAAGATAAGAAAGCTGCATTAGAAAAGGTATATAAGCTCATTGCTATTAAAAATGGTCATCAGTAAACATTTGAAGTCTTCGGCTGGAAGGAATTAGTGTTACTGTAAATCTGTAATAAACTTACTTGTAAGTTCCTCAGAAGCTCTCGGTTACACCATTCCACTTGACTTTAAACTGTTGTAGAAAGGAGATTATTTAAATTTACATTATTTCCTGTCCAGTGTCACTCAAATGACGATGAGGTTTACTTCTCAGTCTGGTTCCTCTCAAGGTTTCTTCCTCATTTCATCTCAGGGAGTTTTCCCTCACCATCATCACCTCTGGTTTGCTCATTAGGGATAAATGTTAGAGATAAATAGTAACTTAATTTAAAACTTTAACATTTTGTTTATTCTGTTGCTATACTTCTGTATAGCTGCTTTTAAACAATGGGAATTGCTAAAAGTGCTACAGAAATAAATTGAATTGAATTGAAAAATGGTCTTAAGCAATCAGTCAATAATCAGCAGTGTTGTATAAAGTACTAGAAAGTAATACTTGAGTAAAAGTACAAGTATCGTACTAGAAAAAGACTCTGGTAGAAATGAAAGTCGCCTTTTAGAATATTACTCAAGTAAAAGTCTTAAAGTATCTGATATTTACTGTACTTAAGTATCAAAAGTCATTTTCTGATATTTAATGTACTTAAGTATTTGAAGTAAAAGTAAAAAGTAAAATTTCAGTGATTTTCGGTAGGCATAAGACCAGGGGCTGTTCTAGGGTTTCATCTTTAGGGGTTTTAGCCCTCAGTGAGAATTTAAAACAAGACGAGTTTTATATTATATATTATATGACTACATAGTAAGCCAAAAGTTATGGTATTATTAAATGGCAAAAGTGGACACCAAAATTTTATGCATGATGTAATGATGCCAGTCTTGAAACAGATCAGTTCATGTATGTGTGCATTCTCTACAAACAGTGTGTCCGATGAATGCAGTCATTAATAAACAAATATTCACAAGATAAAGACCAAATCAATAAATGTTATTTTTATTTAGTATTGATATTGATACTGTACTTCTCCGTAGAGCGTGCGGACGTGCAGTGACACTCTAGGAGCAGTGATTCACCAAACCTCCCTTATTGCAGTCATACATATTTCTTCTGATTTTATTTTGTAGTAACGAGTAACAAAGATGCTTAGTGGAAATATAACAGAGTAAAAGTAAACATTTTATCTAGGAAATGTAGTGGAGTAAAAGTGAAAGTTGACATAAATTTAAATAGCGAAGTAAAGTACAGATACGTGAAATTTCTACTTAAGTACAGTAACGAAGTATTTGTACTCCGTTACATTACAACACTGATAATCAGTCAATGAGTTTGTTAGGAATTCTGTGTACAAACACTCGGAATGTCAGTCCAAGGAGTTGAAAGATTATGGTTTCATGATTTGTCATTATATTATAACATTTTTGATTCCAAAGGGTACAACGTTGTAAAGTGTAGGACAACCAGACTAAAGAACTCCCCCTCTCCCCCTCAGCTATTAGACTCTTAAACACCTAACCATCTCAGTGAATAGTCAGTCCAACCTTTCACCTCATTTGAACATTGTAGTTTATATTGCTGCTATTACCACCACCATTATATACTGCTAATATTATTCATGTAGCCCCATCTTAATTTTGCACATCTGTTAATGTTATTGCTGCCACTGTTATATTATTTGCACTTCCTTGCAATATTATATTAAGATTTGTACTCCATCTCAATTTTGCACAACTATTAATGTTATTGCTGCTTTGAATACCTGGGTTATTAGTTTGTGTATGTATGTACAGTCCTGGCATTCTTTGTGGATGGCAAAGTAAGAATTTCAATGCTTAGGGAAACCTGCTTTCCTCACTGGGTATCTGACAATAAACGCTTTGAATCTTTTATTCTTTGATTCTTTGAATTGGATATTTTTCTATTATTTTTTTCCTGCCACAATAAAACCATTTAGTCTAACATTTCACTTGGATTCGTGGATTTATTCCTATAAAAGATATATTAACTTACAGAGCCAAAAGTATGTGACCCCCCCCCCGATCTTCACAACCATATGTGGTTCTACCATCTACTGTTACCATATACTGAAAGCACATGGGTGTATAGAATAGAATGTATTTGATTGTTGTAGCATTATTATTTCTATTCACTAAAACTGGCTCAAGGCTCAAACACTGTTCCAGCATTTTAGTGTACCTGTGCACTATGAAAGCCCCATGAAGACACGGTTAGAGTAAATGTTTGGAGTGGAAGAACTTGTGTCCTGCCCGTAGCCCTGACTCTGACTTAACCCCACTGAACACCTTTGTAATGAACTGGAATACCGACTGAACCCCAGACATCAGAGCGTGATCTCACTAATGCCCTTGTAGCTGGATGATCCCCACATCCACACTCTGGAGCTTATTACTGTATATCAGCACAGGAAGAATACATGTGCAATGGAATGTGGTAGCTCAGTGGTTAAGGTGCTTGACTAGTGATCAGAAGGTCATTGGTTTGAATCCCAGTTGCCACTGCAACTATCCTCTCTATCCTTAGCCAGCTCCTCCACTGAGATACTGGTTCTTACAGACCATACAATAGATAATTTATTTTGCCTAGACCTTGTTTTAACCTGGAGTCTTCTCCCCCATTGAAAATGCCTGAAACACTTTTTAAATTAATACTGTACCTCAACCACAATAGGGAAACCAGGGCTCTAGAGGCTGGCTTGGAGCCTGGCATGGGCAACTGAGCCCCTGATGTCTGAGATGTTACCCACGGAGCCCAGCCAGACACAACCCAAATGTTCCTCTTGTGAGCTCACCACCTGCAAAAGAAGTAATGAGGGTCTGGTGCTTTGTTGGTTGGTCAGAGTCAAGATCTTGGAGGCAGATCACTGATAACATGAGCTAATGGATCTCTTTAATGTTCCACACCATTACATTTAAATATAAAGTGTGAAATGTTGTTCATTAATAAATGAAACTTTGTCACAGTTGGCAAATCACTATGCTTGAAGCAGAATAATACAATATGGACCATGCTATTATAAGCAAATAATACACACCACCCAGAGAGCATTGGGTATCGTTTGATATCAGTCTGTCATGTGTTTTCCATAATTTACTTGCCTCAGAGAGTTTTTGGTCAAATGTCAAAATTCAAAGGCAGTAAGAATTCGAACAGATTCAGTTTTGGCCATGTTTACCAAATTTCCTGTTGTTTCACCTTCGTCTGGTGAGCCATCATGACTGGAGAGGAACGTTTTAGATGTTGACGTGATCTGACAAAGGTTATGAAGAGCATGGAGTGAAAGAGCGAAGCAGAAAGAGGGAGAGGGGAAAAGGGAAAAGTAAGCTGAGCTATCAAACTCGTGTCCTGGTTTCCTTGATAGATAATGATGTTTTGAAGCAGTGTGGTGGTTGGATTTTTAGCCCACACTGAATGCTATTTTTTTTTTGTGCAGTAAGAGCACGGAGATGAAAGCAGTTTCCAGGCTCTGCACATCTGACTGAGGCAGGTGTTAGATATGCTGATGACTAGCTGAGACTAAAGACAATACAAATTTGAAGTGAAAATGCTACTGGCACACCTCCTCTGTTCTTAACACACCAAGCCCCGTGACGATCAATTATTCATCCTATTGTGCGTGCCGGTGTGTGTGGAGGCTTGTGTATTTAACTCCTTGCGAGGACCGGATGTAGGTATAAAGACATATTTAATTTTAGTGTGTACATTTTGACCTTTTAACAAAAACATAAATAAATAAATAAATAAATAAATAAATAAATAAATAAATAAATAAATAAACTTTGTGAGCTGAGGTTAAGGGTCTGACATTATTTACTTATGCATATCAGTGTGTGGTACAACAACCTCACAATTCTAGTAATACATGATTGTGTGTGTGTGTGTGTGTGTGTGTGTGTGTGTGTGTGTGTGTGTGTGTGTGTGTGTGTGTGAACATGCACACATTATAACTGTGAGTGAGTGAGTGAACAAAATGGCAGTTCTACATGCAGAGTATGTGTGTGTTTTTAAATTTCTGTGTGTGTTTCTATTCATACTGTATGTGTGTGTAGTAACATGTTGTAGGCCTATGTGTGTGTGTGTGTGTGTGTGTGTGTGTGTGTGTGTGTGTGTGTGTGTGTGTGTGTGTGTGTGTGAGTGTGTGTGCATATTTGTTCAGCAAGTGTTTATTTGTGTTTCATACTTTTCACATATATCACTGTCAGTTTGTATATATGTGTTTGTGTGAATATATACAAGAAATCAGTGTGTGTGTGTGTGTGTGTGTGTGTGTGTGTGTGTGTGTGTGTGTGTGTGTGTGTGCATATTTGTTCAGCAGTTTATTTGTGCTTCGTACTTTTCACATATATCACTTTGTCAGTTTGTGTATGTGTTTGTGTGAATGTATACAAGAAAGCAGAGTGTGTGTGTGTGTGTGTGTGTGTGTGTGTGTGTGTGTGTGTGTGTGTGTGTGTGTGTTTCTGATGATCCATCTCCACCTACACCACACTCTCCATGTTTATGAGTGTGCATGATTGTGTTTTGTATAGTATGTGTCTGTGTCTCTAGATGTTTATGTGTGTGTGCTTGCACGTGTGCGTGTGTGTGTGCATGCGAGTTCACACACAAGCTTCTTCAGCATGAAGAAAGTGTGTATTTAGCTGCAGTTGGCTTTTGTTAAGTAGCAGCTCAGTTTTAATGGCAGGATCAGGGGAGCTGGAGTTGCTGTGGCTGAAGCACAGAAAAGTGGGAAAATGTTGAGGTTGGTGTGTGTGTGTGTGTGTGTGTGTGTGTGTGTGTGTGTGTGTGTGTGTGTGTGCGTGCGGGCGTGTGTGTGTGTATGGGGGATGATCCAGCCTTTGTACACTGGGGCTGTTTTTCAAAGCAGCACACACTGGAAGCCATTGGGAGGCTCCTTTGACTTTAATCTTTCGTGCGCCTTTGAAAATTACGGCCGAGGACTGCGCCGTGCTTCATTAAAAGACATGTTTGCGCATTTCTTGTGTAGTTCCAGCCAGGATTTTTTGCTCTCTATGCGAGTTTCGACCCCCCCTCCACCCAGTTCCTCCGCCCCAACACACCCTTTCCTTCATCCCTCCCTAACACCTCTTATTAGGGGCCAAACGTTCACAGTGTTCACTCTGTGAAAATCTGGAGGAATTCTACATACCTACAATAAAATCTGTAACATTCCTAAAAAAAAAAAAAGTGTTCCAAAAGTAACTTGTGGAAGTACAGACCCCTTACTTATCCACTTAATTCTCAAAGAATCCTTAAGAGTGTGTGTATTAACCGTATAGGTGCCCGATATTAACTCGTTGATTTCATTCATTCATTTTGAAGCGTTCTTTAAGGGTTCGTAGAATAAGATCTTTTAGATTCGACTCTCACGTGAACCCTCATGTGGTACCCAGGAGGAAATATTGTCGTAAAGTTCTACATCTCTTCCACACCGAGATCGCGTCCTATAATCCTGTCTTGGAAATAGTTTCTGTTTTTTTTATTTAAACACAGAAGAAGTTTGCACTTGCTGTGGATGAGGCTACACGATGATTGACAGGTCGGTGTGATGTGGCCGTCAACAAGCAGAGTTACTATCACCACCCTGGAGATGAGATACAAAAACCAAGTGAACCAAAATATGTTATTAAAGTCGAAGCATTTCTGTTTTGTTTTACTTTAGCCTACTAGGGGCAATATATTAAATGAATATAAAAGTCCAAAACAATGAATAAACCTTTTTATCCAGACAAAGCCGTTTCTGCTCTCTGAGACGCCGCAAGTGTTTGTTCATGATCATCTAAAGTTTGAAGGTGTTTATCGTCAACCGCTAAAATTCAGTGTAAGATTATCAACAGAGGGGAAAACACATGGCTCACAGTGGACATTACATTACATTTACAGCATTTAGCAGACGCCCTTATCCAGAGCGACTTACATTTTTATCTCATTTTTATACAGCTGAGCAATTGAGGGTTAAGGGCCTTGCTCAGGGGCCCAGCAGTGGCAGCTTGGTGGACGTAGGAATTGAACTCACAACCTCACGATTAGTAGCCCAACACCATAACCTCTAGGCTACCACCACATCCCACAGTGAAAGACAACAGGGTCCTGACTCATTTTAGATCAGGCTCACAAACAGGAAATCGTTCATTTGTTTATACTGAATGAAAACGTCTAACTCTTTTGTCCCCCTGGACATTAGACTGTACACATCTCAGGTATCGCAGGGAGGAAACATACAAAGGTACAAACTGAGGAGTGACAGTTTTTAGCTGTATTTACTTGTCATCTATCTATCTATCTATCTATCTATCTATCTATCTATCTATCTATCTATCTATCTATCTATCTATCTATCTATCTATCTGGAAGCACAAACTGTTAGCACTGGATGCACTGGACTGTCATAAAGTGCTGATATAATTTTTTTTCTACAACACATTTGCTTATTATTATTATTATTATTATTATTATTATTATTATTATTATTATTACTGAAGAACTTTTTACTACACAAAAGCTAACAATCAAATGACAGAAATTCCATAAACCTGCGATTTGCAACACAACATACAGTGATATATAACATTTAACTTTAGAGCAAAAATCTAGATTTCGGTGATATAACATGGGAAATAAATCATCAAACATTTGCTAGAATACTCAAGTTTGAAAACAAACAACAACAACAAAAAACCTTTAGAGCATCTGCACTCCTTTTAAACTATACATTATACACCACGGTCATGGCATGGCCTTCTAAACTGTGTGTGTGTGAGTGTGTGAGTGTGTGTAATGAGACAGACGTCTCACCTCAGCATGGTTCGAGTCCACGAGCACTAAATAAGCAGTGACAGTAGCAAGGCAGACGAGAGCGGGATCTCTCACGAGGGATTTTTGTCTCGCCCGTCTCTGTCTGAGACACACATTACAGAGTTTGAGTGCTGAACTGTGCAGCATGCCTTCTTAAAATGTCAAAGACAAAAGTCTAACACACACACACACTGCGGTGACAAGCAGCGAAGCAGAGCAACCGGCTTCCCAAAATACTCCAAAGTGAAATGGTTCAGCTGCTCAGCTCAAGGAGACAATTGCTGCTGCTGTAATCCGCATTTATGATACAAATACACAACATAGAAAAATCTTAGGTCAAAGCAATGAGTGATTCTGCACTTAGTATTGATTATCTAAGTGTTTTTTCTAATGTTTACATGCTATAGGTCTGCACAACATGGTATCTGATAAGATACTGTACATACACATATACAACCCTTAGTAAAAGAATTCACAACGTTTGAACATTTTTAGGGGGGGGCACGGTGGCTTAGTGGTTAGCACGTTCGCCTCACACCTCCAGGGTTGGGGGTTCGATTCCCGCTTCCGCCTTGTGTGTGTGGAGTTTGCATGTTCTCCCCATGCCTCGGGGGTTTCCTCCGGGTACTCCAGTTTACTCCACCGGTCCAAAGACATGCATGTTAGGTTGATTGGTATCTCTGGAAAATTGTCCATAGTGTGTGAGTGAATGAGAGTGTGTGTGTGCCCTGTGATGGGTTGGCACTCCGTCCAGTGTGTATCCTGCCTTGATGCCCGATGACACCTGAGATAGGCACAGGCTCCCGTGACCCGAGAAGTTCGGATAAGCGATAGAAAATGAATGAAAGAATGAATTTTTAACTCCCCCCAGACATTTACAGTACAAAAATTGGGACTGCATATGGATTAAATTTGACTTTTCTCAGAATTACTGGTCTTTGTTCTCTGATTTATCTGCCTTGAGAATTGTCTCACTAAATTCAATCCTGGACTCAGTCAATAGTTTAGTCTAGATTTTATAAAGGTTTGGGCTTTACAATGATTTGATGATTTTTGGTCTTGGCCTCGATCCTCTTGCTTGACTCCCACTTAAGACTCTGCTTTGACTAGATCTAAGTACGTACTGTAGGATAAAGTAACCTTTATTTAAGTGACTGGCCAAAAGGCATCTTCCGATTGGAGTCACGTCACCTAGTGGTGCTCACTGCAGCTGGAGATGGCTCCACATGGATGTCCTTTAGGACTGAAGGTAGAACTTCTTGGAGACTTGTGCAGGCTTTGAACTGTTGCTGCGGAAATGGTGTTAAGTCTTTAAAGTATGATGTAGATGTAGAAGTTGCTAAAAAAATCCCACTTGATTATACACAGTTATAGAAAGGAAATGCTTTATAATCACGCTCTTTGGTGTCGTCTTTTAAGTCGATTACTCTCAAGGATCCTTCCTAAGGCTTGCTCAGTACGGATAAATATAAATTTCATTAGAGCGCTATACAGATAAGATTTAATTGAATTGACACAAAGTTAAAAGAGTCAATGGAAAAGAACTAGCAATTTAACAGAAGTACCTTCCAATATGGCTATACTAAAAGTATCATAAATTCAACTAGCAAAGAGAAAAGCTTCAATTTTGAAGTGTTTCTGTATGTTATTCCATGTAGCAGGAGCACTTGAAACGTCCCTGTGAAAACTTCAACTTCTTCACTACTTAAATTTATGGCACTATAAATAAATCAGTAACTGGTTCTGGGCTAGTCCTGGTCTTGGAGATGGACATGTGGGAGATCTTAACACCAGTTCTACATGTACTATTAGATACTTTTCCAAAACTATGTCTTAAACTTGTTTTGGTAGCTCATTGCTGTTTGTTGAGGTCTTTTTTTTTTTTTTTCCCAAATGACACATTTATATTGAGACCAAGAGGCACTTTAATGATTTCTAATGGAATAAAATTACAACACACATCATTTAGAGGTTTAGCTGAATACATACTATTGCAAATAATTTTGAAAGCTGTACTTTTTTTTTTTTAACTCAAGCTGACATAAGTCCATTTTCGAGATGGGGGGGGGTGTATTTTTGCATGGCATATCATATTCATGGCATAATGTATTTATTTTGTATAACACTGTTATTTTCACTTTTTAAACTTTCCTTGTCTGGTTAAAGCTCCAAGTTACATTTAAGTTTCCTCCATTCATTCATTTTCTATCACTTATCTGAACTTCTCGGGTCACGGGGAGCCTGTGCCTAACTCAGGCGTCATCGGGCCTCGAGGCAGGATACACCCTGGACGGAGTGCCAACGCATCACAGGGCACACACACACTCTCATTCATTCACACACTCACACACTACAGACAATTTTCCAGAGATGCCAATCAACCTACCATGCATGTCTTTGGACCGGGGGAGTAAACCGGAGTACCCGGAGGAAACCCCCGAGGCACGAGGAGAACATGCAAACTCCACACCGTGTGTATATTTTATATAAGAAATAGTTTAACACACATAACGTATAGAAAGTAAAAGATTTTAGAGATGTATATGTGCTTGAGAAGGGCATGGGAATCGTGGTTGTAAATAAAATAAGGGGAATGCAGTAAGGGTTGCAACAGGCAAAATGTGGGTGTCTCTCTGATCATGTGATTCCTAAAAGGATGCAAGATGTTTGGAGCTTTGGAGGTTTGGAGCTTTGGAGGTTTCTGAGTGATGGATGGAGGCAGCCAAATACACGGCTCTTCGCTCTCACAAACTCGACATGTCAGGTTTCATTCTTCACAGCAGCGCCAATTAGAGGGGAGTAGAAGTAGGGTGAAAAATAGGGTAGTATTAACTCCCACCGGAGTCTGGGGCTGTATTGTTATGAACATGTTCAAAGAAAAAAGATATATATTTATATCTCCAAGAAGAGTGTATTGATTGTGAATTATTGAATATTAATGCTTCAATATGGTGAATGATCGCATGTATGATCTCTTTAGTTGGATCTCCAGACGCCATTTAAAGTTTGTCCTTACCTTTTCATTTAAATGCGTTTATAATCTTATTTATTTAGTATTTCTTTTTTATTGATTATTTATTTTTTTTATTAAACTTTTTTTTTTTCAATGGAGGTGTATATGTTAAAAAAGTAAAGGAATTAGTAACAGGATCTGATTTTTCTTCCAGAAATTGATTCAAATAAGAACCGCCACAATTCCTCTTTTAAAGAAAATAATAAATGCCAAAAAAAAAAGAGGGAAAAAAAAAAACCTTACACACTCCAAAGCACATCCTTGACATATTAATAATTAAGTGCAAATAATCATTGTGTATGCCGTCTAGGAGAGAATGTGACCTGAAATATAAAAAGGAAGAAAAAAAAAAGTTAAATCCTCCAGAAAATACAGGAAGATTTTTTAATGTTCTTCTGGGAAAATGCAAACAAGAACAAACAAGAATCCGTATTTTGTGAAAGTATTTCTTTGACTTTCACACTGCCATTTGTGGAAACAGTGAAAATATACGTACATGAACCTAAAATGTATCTGTCAAATATATATAAAAAAGCAGGAGCTAGTTGCATTTTTACTTACCAGCATTCTACTAATGAATAAAAATAAAATGTTCTTCAAATCCATTTCTCTAATCTTCACAAACATGAAGGTTTGTATATATAGTGCTTTTGTGGTTCAGTTTGCAGCACTGGTTTCCTGGACTGGAGGAACAGGGAATCACACACACATCTCTAAATGTTACGAAAATCACATCTTAAAATGAAGAAATCTAAAGTTTAACAACTAGCATCTAGTCTCCAGCAAAGCAAAGCCAAATCAATCAGAAGTCTTGTGTCAGCATTTGTGGTTTTCAAAAAAAAGTATCCATCAAACTTATCTCTGTGAAGCAGACAGACAGACAGACAGACAGACAGACAGACAGACAGACAGACAGACAGATAGATAGATAGATAGATAGATAGATAGATAGATAGATAGATAGATAGATAGATAGATAGATAGATAGATAGATAGATAATTGGGTGGACGGACGGACAGACAGACAGACAGACAGACAGACAGACAGAAAGACAGACAGATAGATAGATAGATAGATAGATAGATAGATAGATAGATAGATAGATAGATAGATAGATAGATAGATAGATAGATCTATGAAGCAGATAGATAGATAGATAGATAGATAGATAGATAGATAGATAGATAGATAGATAGATAGATAGATAGATAGATAGATAGATAGATAGATAGATAGATAGATAGATAGATAGATAGATAGATAGATAGATAGATAGATAGATAGATCTATGAAGCAGATAGATAGATAGATAGATAGATAGATAGATAGATAGATAGATAGATAGATAGATAGATAGATCTATGAAGCACATAGATAGATAGATAGATAGATAGATAGATAGATAGATAGATAGATAGATAGGTAGATAGATAGATAGATAGATAGATAGATAGATAGATAGATAGATAGATCTATGAAGCAGATAGATAGATAGATAGATAGATAGATAGATAGATAGATAGATAGATAGATAGATAGATAGATAGATAGATAGATCTATGAAGCAGATAGATAGATGGATAGACAGACACAGATGTCTCAGTGTCTCAACCTTTATTAAAAAAAACAAACAAACATTGAAAACAGTTCTCTTCTTATTCCCTATGTTGTCTTCATAGCAACAGTGCTCTACATCTGCAGTGGATGTTATGTAGATGAGATTAATAAAAAAGTTTTTTTTAAAGTGTCATAATTATAATTATACAAAATTGATCAAATGATACCTGCAAGAATGTATGGAATCATTAGCACATGGTGAGGAGAGGAGAGCAAATCAATGAGAATTAATCAATGCCCGTGGATATAAACAGTGTGTGTGTGTGTGTGTGTGTGTGTGTGTGTGTGTGTGTGTGTGTGTGTGTGTGTGTGTGCGCGTGTGTGCGTGTGCGTGCGTGTGTGTGTGCGTGTGTGTGTGTGCATGTGTGTGTGCATGTGTGTGTGTGCATGTGTGTGTGTGCGTGTGTGTAAAAAAGAGAAAGAGATAGCGAGTGGTTTTGTGACAGAGGAGCAGTGTGTGTCAGTAATGAGGCCTTTTATAGGCTTTAATTTGTGGACCTCCCCTGGGAGAGACTGATGGATGATTGCTCTTCATGCACTCTCTCTCTCTCTCTCTCTCTCTCTCTCTCTCTCTCTCTCTCTCTCTCTCTCTCTCTCTCTCTGTTTCTCTCTCTCTCGCTCTGTTCTATTGCTTTATTCTTTCAGCTATAATTATTACATTTGTGTAATATATATATATATATATATATATATATATATATATATATATATATATATATATATATATATATATATATATATTTAACACATATACACATATTTTTGCGCTCTTCTCCATGTCAACATTTTTAATTAAAATTGGAGATGGAGTTTGATTCATAAAATATTTTAAAAAATAAAAGAATTTAACATATTTTTTATATATGTACATATATTTATATATTTTACAGATAAATTACAAACCATAAAAAATATGTAACATAAAAAAGAATGAGTAACAAACTACTACTACTTTATAATTTATACTAAATTTATACTACTGCTATCTATTGGTATTACTACTTTTAGTAACTAGCCTTAGTAAGTAGTTCTATACACAACACATATATTTAAAAATTTTATTTTATTTAATTTTAAATAAAAAAATATTTGCATTTGCAATATTATTATAAATAAATGTCTCCATAACAAGTTTCAAGATACATTTGTTCTTATTGAAATGTGCCTTGTCTTCATGTTCACAAAAAAAAAAACCCCTGCAGCTTGCCATGTTACTCAGAACCCAGAAAGCATAACTCCTCCTAAAGACTAAAGACATTCCCGTGACTGTTAGAAAGCTCTGACACTGAAGACTCCTTCCAAAAACTTTGACTACAGATAACAACTCACAAAAATGAATACACTATATCACTGAGTATATACATTTTAATCCAGAGATGTAGAGCTTTTCCTAGAGTTTCAGTACAGAAAATAAAGATTTACACCAATAAGATTAATAATCTGCTCGAAATTAGTAACTTAGTTAAACTAGTAAAACTATAGTCATATGATTTCACTGACTGGTCAATTCACTGACTGCTTGCTAATAGTAGGAAAAGCTGCTACGCTAATTTCTGTCCACTTTCTTTGCTTTTTCTACCCGTCTCGAGGCATACAGAGATGTACCATCTCCAGTTGTGTTGCACTTCATGAAGGTTTTTGACCTTTAGTGAGAAGAGGACAAACCTATGACGGTCCTAAGACACCAATACCCCTTTTCCACCAAAAAGAACCGGGTGCTGGTTCAGAACTAGAGCTGGTGCTGGTTCAAAGTTGGTTCCACTGGCAAACCTGGCAAACCGGTTTGTGTTTCCATTGGCTAGAGAGCCATCAAACACATCAACAATGGTGGATGTTGCTTTACTGTTAATGCTCATGGCTTTGTGAACCTACATTGGCATCCAAACGCGGCGAATCCAACGTGTACAGTACGTGCAGCTCCGTGTAATCTGTATAAACGGAGGTTGTAATCGAGGAAGTACATAACATTGTTTTATCATTAACACAGAAAAAAGTTAGCCTTAGCATGTAGCTAGCTACATGTGTGCTGATAATTAATCATATTGCGGTAAAGTAAAAGTGTATTAAAAATTGGTTATAGTTAAGGTACATTATCAAAGCGCTAACAGTAGCCCCACCCACAGCTCCTGATGAAAGCGGTTCTTAAGTCTAGACCAGCAACGTTTTGGTGCTACTTACTGTAAGAACCACTTTTCCTGGTTCAGAGCCGGTGCTTTGGCTGTCGAAAAAGAAAGAACCTGTTCTAAATTAGGCTCTGAACCAGCACTCAAACTTCCTCGGTGGAAAAGGGGCACAAAGATATGTATGTACCAGTTCCAGCTGAGTATTCAAAGTGAAGATAGCATCTCCATGTGGTCTTCGAGGAAAAACCTCGAAAAACCACAAAAACCTACTAATCAATACACGATTGTCAGACTGTATCTGACTGTAGAAAGGATATTATTCAATAAATTATAATTTATAATCACACCCTCCGGTGTCACCCAAATGAGGATGAGGTTTCTTCAAGGCTTCTACTTCTTAAATCTAAGGGAGTTTTCCTCACTAGTCCCCTCAGTCACCTCAGGCTTGTTTATTGGTCATAAAAACAAACAAATTTAAATATAAGTCAAATATTAATCTTGAACTTTTGTATAATATTAATCTTTGTATAATAATAACATTTTTGTATTATATTTTATATGTTCTATAAAGCTGCTTTGAGATGAAATAAATTGTTAAACACACTATACAAATAAAAAAGAACTTTATTGTGATTTTTATGTACTAATAAGTCATGAGAACGAGATGCTGCATCAGGGCTGACTCTTTGAGGAAGTGGTGTCTTAAGCTCTGTGTGCACACACTCCAATTTAATGGCTCAAGAAGAACATGTGACGAAGAGATTCCGTTCCAGCAAGTCCATATACTGTACTGTAAGGGTCCATCTACATCACATTACTCCAGCTTCTATATGTTTGAAGAAACAGTGAGTGTATGACCAGGGCATGGCCAGCAAAGCAGCGTCTTGTTTCCTACTCAGTCAACCGGGTTACATGCGTAACCTGGTGTAGTTCCCTTTCGAGTGAACTCTATGCTGAACCTGAGGAACTTCTTGTGCTCTGGCAAAAATGCCTATTTGAAAATAAGCATCGTTGAGGCCTATCGTCACAAACCAGTTCTCGGACCTGATCCCGAAATCAATAACCTTGATTGTAATCATGTTGAACTTGTGAGTCTCAACACACAGCCATTAATGTCTAAACCCTATTGAGCATCTGAAGGGCATCCTCAAATGGAAGGTGGAGGAGCGCAAGATCTCTAACATTCACCAGCTCCTTGATATCATCATGGAGAAGTGGAAGAAGACTCCAGTGGCAACCTGTGATGCTCTGGTGAACTCCATGGTGGCCAAATTTGGACATTTTCTCTTAGGGGTGTAGTCATTTTTGTGACCAGTGTTTTAGACATTAATGCTGTATGTTGAGTTATACAAGCTCTACACTCACTACTTTAAAAATCTCCATATTGCTTTACATGAATATTTTCTATAGGATTCCATATTGTACAATGAGATATTTGTGCATAACTGGTTCATTTGTTTTATTTAGTGGTATTTTTTTTATGTTTTATTTAGTGGTATTTAAGAGAGAAAATCCACTCCAAAATGGGAGCACATGGAAAAGAAATGTTACCTGAGAAAGAAAATAATTCCTTTGCATAAAAAAGTCAAGATTATACAATAATTAGTAAATCATTACTAATAAGCTTGAATACTGTCACACAACTAATCCAAACATTTAAAAAGAATAAACTTTTGGGAAAGTTCCTTGAGAGGTCCAGTCCCTGCAAGTTAACACCTCATCAAGTTGAAGAAATTGGCCATGCAAGTTCAGCGCAGTTGGCTAAATCATTAGAAAGTCACACTTGGGTGAATGTTTTATTGTGACACCATACGATGTACACTGCAGAGGAGTGACATGCATGGCTGCCATCCGCAAACGAAGCCACTGCTGAAGCCCATGCACAAAAAAGCCTGTCTAGAATTTGCCAGGGCTCTATAGTTTGGAGTGATGAGACAAAGATTAATGTTTTTGGCTCTGATGGGTTCCAAACTGTACAGTATGTCATTGCAAGGCTGAGGAGTACAATGAAAAATGTGTGGTATCATCAGTAAAGCATGAGGGTGGCAGTGTTCTTGTGTGGGGTTGCATGAGTGCTGCAGGTGTCAGGGTGTTGCATTTCATAGATGGCATCATGAATTCACAGACAGCAGTGTTGTATAAAGTACTAGAAAGCAATACTTGAGTAAAAGTACTGTACAAGTATCGTACTAGAAAAAGACTTTGGTAGAAGTGAAAGTTGCCTTTTACAATATTACTCAAGTAAAAGTCTTAAAGTATCTGATATTTACAGTACTTAAGTATCAAAAGTAATTTTCTGATATGTAATGTACTTAAGTATTTGAAGTAAAAGTAAAAAGTAAAATTTCAGTGATTTTCGGTAGGTATAAGAGCAGGGACGGTTCTAGGATTTCATCTTTAGGGATTTTAGCCCTCAGTGAGAATTTAAAACAAGAAGAGTTTTATATTATATATTATATGATTACATAGTAAGCCAAAAGTTATTGTATTATGGTAGTATAAATATTATGCATGATGTAATGATGCCAGTCTTGAATCAGATCAGTTCATGTATGTGTGTATTCTCTACAAACAGTGTGTCCGATGAATGCAGTCATTAATAAACTAATATTCACAAGACAAAGACCAAATCAATAAATGTTATTTTTATTTAGTATTGATATTGCATTAATATTTTGTTTGTCCTATCAACTCTGGTAATAAGAATAGGGACATTTCACAGCTTTTGGTTGCCGCCGTTATAGATAAACGCCTCCAGATCTGACTGCGCGTGCACGCTGCGTGTACCTGTGCAGATGTGCGTAATGCAGTCTAGGAGCAGTGATTCGCCAAACCTCACTTATTGCAGTCGCACACATTTCTTCTGATTTTATTTTGTAGTAACGAGTAAAAAAGATGCTTAGTGGAAAAATAACGGAGTAAAAGTATACATTTTATCTCGTTAATGTAGTGGAGTAAAAGTGAAAGTTGACATAAATTTAAATAGTGAAGTAAAGTACAAATACGTGAAATTTCTACTTAAGTACAGTAAAGACGTATTTGTACTCCGTTACAATACAACACTGTCAGACAGTCTATCTACTATCAACTATCACTTCATGCCCTTGTTCACTGGGCACTCTTTCAACAGGATAATGACCCAAAACTTACATCTAAGATCACTGGTTCATTTCTGATGGGGAACAGGGTAAAGGTGATTCAGTGGCCAAGCATGTCACCAGATCGTTGAATGTTAATTCCCAGTCCAGCATCCAGGATCTGAAAGAGTCCATACTTTAAAAATAATAAAAAAAAGTTAGATGTAGCTGTATGTCGTCAACTTGTTTATTCAAAGCCTGGAAGAATTAGTGCTGTTCTTAAAAATCAAGAAGCTCATAAAAAATATTAGACTTAGTAAAACACCTGATTTGATCACCAAATTGAACAATTTCTCATTTTATACTCTGAGCTTATGTTTTCTATTTCACAAAGTTTTATGTCGAAGGTAATAAACCCATTGTTTTTCTTTATCACAGCAAATGTGATATGTTGTTATACCCCTACTTTAATACATTCTGCTATCATCACCACTGTCATTAGTATTATCAATCAGGGACGGATTGAAACAAAACATCCTGCTGTCATTTTAGTGCTATCACGTTATCTCATTTACATTAGCGGCATTTGGCAGACTCATATTTATCTCATTTATTCGGCTTTATACAGATTTAACCCTTGTATTTGTTGATTTGTTCCCACTCATAACTTGATTAATTTGATTTTCTTTTTTTTATTACATTTTATTAAAAAACAACAAAAAACGAGTAGCACTTTAATTAAAAAAATGTGATGTAATAAAGGTAAAGGGCAAATATTAACCATATATGCTGTTTATATTGCTTGTAATTGGGATGAAGTAAACATCTGTAGAGTATTCCAAATAAAAATGTAAAATTCCAATGGTGAATTAATGGTTGAATTAAAAATTCAGCAGGTCCACCAGACCCACAAACACTGGCTGGGTAACAAAAATACGAACATCATACAAGGGTTCAGTAATTATTTCTATACTATTTAATAGCCGAGGTGCCATTTAGACATTATTTTGTTTGTACCATTGGTTAATTCCATGATTTAGATTCAATAAAAAAAATTCCTTGATATGTTTTTCTGCCTGACTGTTATGCGAGACACAGAGGAGGAAGCCGGAGTGAAAGCAAACAGAGTTTATTTGCAAAAAACACGGAAAACACGCAAGGGAGTAATCCGGTGGTGTGCGATGGAAGCACGGCCCACAAAGGTCCAGAGTTAGGAAGGCAGTCTGTGTTATCCGGTGGTTCACGGTGGAAGCGCGGCCCACAAAGTCCAGAGTATTGGGATGAAAGGCAGTCGGTGTAATACCCAGCGGAGTGCTTAGGAGAAGCACAAAGCTGAACACGAACACGGGAGTGTAGAGGAATGAACAGCCAAACCATGGATAATAACTGACGGTGAGTGGAGGTGAGAGAGGGGATTATATATGGTGGTTCATGAAAGTGAAATGAGAGTCAGGTGTGTGCAATTAGTAAGCCGGCGAGCTGCTCTGTGCGGGCGGGGCACGCACGGGAGAAGTGTCAAAGAGCTCCCTGACACCACCCTGCCCCAGGGGTGGCATCGGACACCCTGACCCTGCAACGAGGACAACCCCTAGCCTCGGGCACTGGGCAGCGCGGTTGGGCAGCATGGAACTCCGCCAGCAGACTTGGGTCCAGCACGTCCTGCCGGGCCACCCATGACCGATCCTCCAAGCTGTAACCCTCCCAGTCTACCAGATATTCGAGGCGACCCCCACACTGTCTGGAGTCCAGACTTCCTGCACCGCCAGGCTGAGCCACGACTTTCGGCTGGACGGGTGCCACGGGGTCACCTGGAGGGCGAGAGACAGGCGAGACACAAGGTTTAAGCAAGGACACGTGAAAGGTGGGGTGTATGCGGTACCTTGACGGCAGCTCCAGCCGGTATGAAACGTCGCTGATCTGCCTGGTGATCCTGAAAGGCCCAATGAACTTGGGGCTAAGCTTATGGCTCGGCAGCTTCATCTGCAGGTCCTTAGTGGAGAGCCACACCCCATCCCCGGGGCGGTAATGAGGAGACTCTAGACGCCGAGCGTCAGCGTGCCGGCAGGTGTTGCGGAGAGCCCGGCGCAGCTGGGTGTGTGCCGACTCCCAGACCCGGTGGCTCTCCCAGTACCAGGTGTCCAACAATGGTACATCGTTAGGCTCATCCGACCATGGGAACAGAGGCAGCTGGAACCACAGCACGCATTGGAAATGGGTGAGGCCCGTGGCATCCTGGCGGAGCGAGTTCTGAGCATATTCCACCCAGGGCAAGTAATGAGCCCAATCCCCCTGATCCTGGCTGCAGTAAGTCCTCAAATATCGGTTCAGCTCCTGAATCTTACGTTACACCTGGCCGTTGGACTGCCTGACGTCAGATTCACCGATACCCCTAGGAGCTGGAAGAAAGCCCGCCAAACCCGAGACGTGAACTGGGGACCATGGTCTGAAACTATTTCCTCCGGGAGACCAAAGTTCCTCAACACATGGTGGAACAGGGCCTCGGCAGTTTTAAGGGCTGTGGGCAGGCCCTTCAGAGTCACCAAGCGGCATGCCTTGGAGAAGCAGTCCACCGCTACCAAGATGCATGTGTTACCTCCTGACTGTGGCAGGTTGGTCATGAAGTCTATCCCTAGGTGTGACCAGGGGCGCTGAGGTACGCGAAGCGGCACCAACTTGCCGATGGGCAGGTGGCATGGTACCTTTGCCATGGCGCAGGTGGCACACTCCTGGACGTAGCGGGTCACCTCCTCTGCCATCCTCGGCCACCAGTAATGCGCCTGAAGGAGCTGGACTGTCCTCCTCTCTCCCGGGTGGCCCGTGCCCGGTCCCTCGTGGACTGACTGGATTAACCCACAATGGCAGGAGGTGGGGACAAAGACACGTCCCTCTGGGCGCCCTCCGGGGGCGGGCTCCTGGATGGAGGCAACTCGGATTTCGCTGTCCATGTCCCAGACAATAGGCCCCATGACGATCGAAGGAGGAAAGATGGGGTCTGGATCACTGGGTTCCTCAGGCCTGAATACCCGGGACAGAGCATTGGCCTTACCGTTAAGCGCCCCCGCTCGGTAGGTAACCTGGAACTGAGTGAAGAAAAGAGCCCAGCGAGCCTGCCTGGGATTGAGTCTCCGGGCCTCCTGCAAGTACTGGAGATTCTTGTGGTCAGTGACCACGGTAAACTGGTGCTCTGTGCCCTCTAACCAGTGTCTCCACTCTTCCAGGGCAAGTTTTATCTCCAGTAACTCACGATTTCCGATGTCGTAGTTCTGTTCCGCCGCCGAGAGCTTGTGTGAGAAGAAGGCGATTGGATGGAGCTGTGGTGGGGTGCCTGACCACTGAGAGAGAGCGGCCCCCACCCCAGGCGAGGAGGCATCTACCTCAACCACAAAGGGCCTCCGGGGGTCTGGATGACGTAACACGGGGGCGGAGCAGAAGTGCTGGCGGAGCACCTTGAATGCCCCCTGGGCCTCCTTGGACCACCTCAGGGTCTGTGCCTTACCCCTGAGTAGAGAAGTGAGGAGAGCGGTGATCTGGATGTACCCCTGGATGAACCGCCGATAAAAGTTGGAGCTCCTTAATCGTCTCTGGGACGGGCCAGTTCCTTACTGCTCTAACCTTTCTCTCGTCCATCTGTATTCCCTGAGCACTGATGACGTAGCCCAGGAACTGTACCTCCTCATGGTAGAACTCACACTTTGAGAGGTTAAGGTAGAGCTGTTGGGAACGAAGTGCCCCTAGGACCTCACGTACATGGGTATGGTGCTCCTCCAGGTTCTTGGAGTAGATCAGGATGTCATTGATGTACATCATAACGAACCTTTGTAGGTAGGGTCGGAGCACTTCGTTCATGAACCCCTGGAACACAGCTGGAGCAATGGATAGGCCGTACGGCATGACCCGATATTGGTAGTGTCCGGAGGGCGTGATGAAAGCTGTTTTCCACTCATCTCCCCTCCTGATGCGCACCAGGTTATAAGCGCTCCGGAGATCGAGCTTGGTGAACAAGCGTGCCTCCCTTAGGGCCTCGAGAGCTGCTGGAACAAGCGGGAGAGGGTAAGAGAGAGGAGAGATCTGGGCGTTCAGCTGTTGGTAGTCTATGCAGGGACGCAGGCCCCCATCCTTCTTCCCTACAAAGAAAAAGCTCGAAGCAGCCGGGGAGGATGACTTGGTGATGAACCCCTGCTGGAGATCCTGCTGGATGTACTCCTCCATCGCTCGATGTTCTGGAGCGGAAAGGGGGTAGATTTGGCCCTTGGGCAGCTTAGCCCCGGGAAGCAGGTGGATGCAGCAGTCACCAGGCCGGTGAGGGGAGAGACGAGTGGCCGCCTGAGGACAAAACACGTCCTTGAAGGCCTGGTACTCCTGGGGCATCTCTGCCTGCTTTGACGTTGTGGCGTCTTCTACCCTGGCGGCGCCTACCATGGCCTGGGGGACCCTTATGGGAAGCTGGGTGATGCAGTGCTCCAGGCAGTGGGTACTCCAACGGTGGAAGCGCAGCCCACAAAGGTCCAGAGTTAGGAAGGCAGTCTGTGTTATCCGGTGGAAGCGCGGCCCACAAAGTCCAGAGTATTGGGAAGAAAGGCAGTCGGTGTAATACCCATTGGAGTGCTTAGGAGAAGCACGAAGCTGAACACGGGAGTGTAGAGGAATGAACAGCCAAACCATGGATAATAACTGACAGTGAGTGGGGGTGAGAGAGGGGATTATATATGGTGGTTGATGAGAGTGAAATGAGAGCCAGGTGTGTGCAATTAGTAAGCCGGAGAGCCGCTCCGTGCGGGTGGGGCACGCACGGGAGTAGAGTCAGAGAGCTCCCTGACACTGACGCTACCGAGCGGTTTTTGCTGGTCACAATTTTCACTTCTTAATTGAATGTCTGTTGCTAAGTAACTATCCAGAGGATTCTAACACAGCATCGTACACACGTCTGGCACCAGGATGCGGATTTAACGCTGTAAAAACTGTCCTGATCCTGCTTCAGAGCGAAGTTTCACAAAGTCGAGCTTCATAACCCTTCTAATTTACACGTGTGAAACTTTTCACTTAGAGCAGCGATAAGAACGACGATAACCCGGGATTAATCACAGCATTAAATGCTTTGTAGTTAGAATTGTTCTCTTACTATGTGTCACCAATGAAAATGCTTCTTCTTTAGCTGCCATAGAAAAGCATTTTTTCTTCTTCTGTTCCTTTATTTGTCAGACCATAATTGTCAGAGTGAGTGTAACGTTAGTTTCCAGTAGATTTTATTCCAAAGACACCTTCTTTCATACCAATTTTTGGGCCATATTTTTCAGCCAAGCAAAGCAAATCATCCATATTTATATTCCCGGTTAGCCAGGAGAAGAATTTATTGCAAGTTCTTTAAACGCCACATCCTGAGTGCATGGAAGAGAAAGTGCAGTTTGCCTGCTGCTGTGGTTCATCCACTCGCCTGTCTATACTCTCTTCTGTTCCAGGCAGGGCGTCTGGGACGAGATGAAAAGGAGCTTTACTCTGTTCAGCACCTGTTCACCTCCCTCATCTCCCCGCACCCCTGCCTCCCTTCTCGTCGCTCTGAACGCCCGGGAAACAACGAGAGAACCGTGAGTGAGTAGAAAAATATTGGTTTGGCTTTTCGCCTCCGGTTAGGCTTTGCCTATTCTGTTGTTTTTTTTTGGTTTGTTTTCTTTTTTTCTTTTTTTCTGTTCTGTGTTCTTTCTCTTTCTTCCTGATGGCTGTGTGTCATTTGTAAATCGCACCTCCAAGTAAACTCGAGCTCAAGGTGCCCCTTCATTCGCTTTTGAGGAGTTTCTACAGAGCCGAACAAGTTCACAGCTTTAGTCTAACAGAAAATGAACGACTCTCTGAAAGAGAGACAGACCAGAATTGGAGAGAAAAAAAAAATCTATGATTTTTATTGACCAGCATTATGAAAAATCAGAGAGATCACGTTTGAATTGATTGGAGTGTAACTGCTATAAATGGAGGTTGATTGTAAAATATTGCTTATAAAATATTTGTCATAAACTTCATGAATCGCCTTTAATACGAGAAGTGTACGAGTGTTCATTTAGATCAACATCATCGCTCCGTACTAACACAATGAACAAACTTCTGGAGGGTTCATGATCTATTTATTTATTTATTTATTTATTTATTTATTTATTCACTGAAGTGCAATATAAATTGTTATTGCTCATCAGTAGCATGAGTTTTAGATTGTATTATAAAATATAAATCTTGTATAAAATGAAATTTGAAAATAATAATTTTAAATAATAATATATATAATCAAGACTTGAGAATTCAGCTAAACATAATTTAGTATAAATTATAAGGAAAAATAAAGGGGAAAATAATAAAATAAATAATAAATGTATAAAATTCAATATATACTTCATTATTATTATTATTATTATTATTATTATTATTATTATTATTATTATTATTATTTTATTTTTATTTATTTTTATTTTTTTTTGGCAAATGCAGCTCAAGATGTTGTTTGTCATTTATAATGGAAGGGGGTCTACGGTGAAATTGGAAGGGGGTCTACAGTGTCAGTGTTTGGTCACAGCCAACACAGGAAATACAAATAGTTGACTCTTTGCTGTTAGATATAATACACTTTATTGTCATTGTATAAATTTTGTGTGCCGACTCTCAGAAGGCATTTAATCATAACAGTCAAAGGAATTCGATAAAACTATTTTTTTATTTGTGTCCATGTTGATGATTGAACGTCTTTGTCATGTCTCACTACACAGTGCTGGTTAATGTGAAGCTCATATGAAAGTAGACACTCAAGACTTTAATTATTTGTAGTGTTTCAGAAGTATTTCTACTAGGGGCAATATATTAAATTAATAGAAAAGTTCCAAACATTGAATAAACCTTTATTTATCCAGACAAATGTCCAAAGTAAATATTGATATCAAACCCATTTCTACTCTCTGAGATGCCCCAAGGGTTTGTTCATAATTATCTAAAATTTGAAGGGGTTTATCATCAGCGCTAATATTCATTGTAAGATTATCAACAGAGGTTAAAACACACGTCTCACACTGAAAGACAACAGAGTCAGAGTCCTGACTCATTTTTAGATCAGACGAGATCATTTTCACCAGAAAATCATTTGTTTGTTTATACTGATTGAAAAGGTCTAAGTTAATTTCCAAGATCCAGTGTACTTGTAAAAAAAAAAGGGCTGAAAAGAGTCACAAGCATATTGAACATTGTATAAAGTGACAAAAGTGAACCGGAGTGCATACAAAGCATACTATAGCGTGTAAATAACAGAAGTGATTACAAGAAAACTTGTAAAAAAACTCACCTCTTTAGTCAGGCGTACACACACACACAATACATCCCATAAAATTATGCACCAATACTTTAGACTTGCACCTTTTTTATGAACAGCAAATATGTTAATCCCTCTACACTGCTTCTCTCTTTCTACCCATCCCGAGGCATCCAGCTCCGATCGTGTTCCGTGCAATGAAGATTTTGGACCTCCACTGAGATGAGGCTGACTCTATGAAAATCCTGGGACATCTACAGATCTACCAGCTCCAGTTGGACTCTGATACCAAGAGGAGATCTGAACTCCATGTGATCTTTACACCAATTCAACACTTTGATTGTATATTTGTAATCTCACCCCCAGTATCACCCATATGAGGATGGGTTCCCCTTTGAGTCCGGTTCCTCTTAAGGTTTCTTCCTTACCAATTTAAGGGAGTTTTTCCTTGCCACTGCTGCCTGAGTCACCTGAGACTTGCTTATTGGGGATAAATACATACATACATACATACATACATACATACATACATACATACATACATACATACACACTGTGAACTATATATATATATATATATATTTTACTATATTAATTCTTTTTTTCTCCTTATGTTTAACTTCTGTTCTATGTTTATGTTCTGTAAAGCTGCTTTGAGACGAAGCCCATTGTAAAAAGCGCTATACAAATAAACTTGAATTGAATTGAATTGAACAAGAACTCACTAGTTTCATGGATGCTCCACAACTTTCAATGTAACTATACAGTAAACTGACAAAAAAGTGTTGTTCTCTGCCAAAGAAGGAAAACAAACAGCAGTATAAGAGGAATAAAACACTTCAGGGTGTGCTGTTAGGACCATACCACTGTGTTATTGAATGATGTTATAATTTCTTATAAAAACATTATTTTATTAAATAATCTTTTCCAAACACTTTTGAGTGACATGTACAGTACACCTGGGTAGCTCTCGATCCGAAGGTCACTATGAATTTTGTAAAAACTCTTTATTCAGCTCTGATTATTCAACAAATGTATATCTATCTATGTATCTACGTTTGAGGCATTTGGTAGACATCTCATTTTATACAACTGAGCAATTGAGGATAGGGGCCTTCCTCAGGGGCCCTGCAGTGGCAGCTTGGTGGACCTTGGATTCAAACTCAGGAACTTCTTATCAGTTGTCTAATGGCTTAACATTAAGCTGCCATGTCTCTCAGTAACTGTCTATCATCATCATCATCATCATCATCATCATCATCATCATCATCATCATCATCATCATCATGGTGTCATCCACAATATTCATGTGTCTCAAGGTTGTCCATGTGGAACATCAGCAGCAGCAGTAAACAGCCACAAAGAGATGAAACTCCAACCGGAAGTAGGGCATCAGCATGGACCATGTCGGTCTAGAGAGCAGAAGGGATCATGAGCAATGAGAAAAACACATGTTCTTTGACACAGAGAGAGAGAGAGAGAGAGAGAGAGAGAGAGAGAGAGAGAGAGAGAGAGAGAGATGTAAATTATTATGAATGCTTGTTATCACATGATGGTGGGTCTTCTGTAGTACTAGTTATTTGTTACTTCCTGTTATCATTTGAATTACTGCAGGTATAAGGTAAGTTCCTTCCCCAGCCTTCTCTCTCTCTCTCTCTCTCTCTCTCTCTCTCTCTCTCTCTCTCTCTCTCTCTCTCTCTCTCTCTTTCTTTCTCGTTCAGCTTTATTGCTGTTCCAAAGCACTGACACTGGAGACTCCTTCAAAGCCAGTTTCATTAATGTATCAGTACTTCTGGCCATTCAGATTCAGGACTTAAAGAGTGCCTGGAAGAAATAAAATAATCCAATCTTGGAATTTCATACCAGTTGCCATTGTTAGCAAAGTTTTTTATTCATTTCTAGATGAGTTTGATATACAACCGAGCTAGAATGATGCAGCCGTCCATCTAAAGCTCTTCATATCCCTCATTTCATCCCCATCAATTCTACACAGAGAGAAGGAGAGAGAGAGAGAGAGAGAGAGAGAGAGAGAGAGAGAGAGATGGCCCCTCTCTGCCACTGACACGAAACAATATGGTTTGTTCTGGGCTCCGCCCCTGGTTCCGCCCACACGGCTTGACTTTTGGCACGCGGCAGATTTTGCCTGCCGCCCCTTTCTTTCCTCCAGCAGCTCCTGGATCGATACCAGAGTGACACAATACAAACGAGCTGTGACCGCACAGCATCTCCACACATACACACACACACACACATATGTAAGTGGAAGGAAGGATGACACGGCCTCCACACAGCATGAGGTAGAAAAGGAGAGAAAAAGAGAGATTAAGAGAAGGAAGAAGGAGCGAGAGCAGCTAAAAGGCTGCATGAGATGAGAGGAAGCTTTAATTATTGTGGCCGCATGTGGCTCAGCGGTCACTTCAGCCCATTGTTTACACAAAGTACTTTTTATGCCTCCGCCACCACCCTGTGGGAACCCTCACATGTCCGCACACACACACACACAACCACACACACACACACACACTCCTCCCACATGCAGGACTCCATCTACTGTGGCAAAATCGTGTTAATTTACCCAGTGAGAAATATTAACCATATTATATCAAATAACTGCCAGAGACAATTCGCTAGCCAGGCCTGTGACTTCATTTTAATTGATTTCCTTACATGCTCGAGGCCCACATTGATTCAGTTTCCACTGACGGAGTGTTTATTAAAAGCATTACTCTGAGAAATATATAAATCATTATTGCTCGTCAGCTGCATGCGTGCTTTGTTAGATATGAAAACATCGAACTCTTCGCATTGCTTCCACACAAGGAGGCTGAAAATGTGTTATTATTTTTTGCAAATTATATATATATATATATATATATATATATATATATATATATATATATATATATATATATATATATATATATTAAAGTATCTGTCTGGAACATCACTTGGCTTTCAGATCGTGTCTGTTAAACGACCTGCCAGAGAGATCAGTGAAGTGGAGACGTGAAAAAAACGAATACTAATCGTGTTACTCTTGTTGAACTAAGGTTCAATCGTTTAAGTTCATTTGCTTCAAGTGGATTGAATGAATGAACTCGAGATGAAGAAGACGTGAGTCACAGAGAAAGATCTGCTATGAGGTGACTTTTTTTTCCTTTCTATTTTTTTTTTTTACCAGCTGTCTGCCTCTTAAAGGCGTGCTGTTTGGCCAAATCCAAATCCTCCTAATCATCTTTTGGAGTTCGAGGGCACAATATGCTGAAACGTGCAGGGTGCAAACACACACACACACACACACACACACAGACACACACACACACACAAACACACGCACACACAAACACACAATCACACAAACACACACACACACACACACACACAAACACACACACACACACACACACACGGCCACGGATACACACACACACACACACACACACACACACACACACACACACACACACACACACACACACACACACCATCACTTGCTTGTATGCATGCTGGTTTTCTCTCTCTCTCTCTCTCTCTCTCTCTCTCTCTCTCTCTCTCTCTCTCTCTCTCTCTCACACACACACACACACACACACACACACACACACACACATCACACTGTCCTTGCTACTACACACCACACACTCTCATGTCCTCCATGCCCTGAGGGAGAGGGAGTGTTCTTTAGTATAATCCCCTTGTTCAGACTCTGGTGCATACACTAGATTGGCTTCATACACACACACACACACACACACACACACACACACACACACACACACACACGCGCGCACACACACACACAAACACATATATACACTCCTGCTTCACTTTCTCCATTCTTTCATCAAAGCAATCCTTTACTCCCACTGCCAGAGGATGACAGAGGGACAAGTTCTTTTGTTTCTCTTCCCTGAAAGCACGACGCTGCTGCAGCGCCCCGGTTGCCCGCAGTTAAGACACACTGAATCATTTGATATTCGATGCCGAGCGTTCTGTAGGGCTTCACGTGCAACAAGCAAAATAATACAGCTGTATCTGTGAGCATCATCTCATTAAAGAGCAGCGTTATAAGACATTTTTAGGTAAAAGAGACAGAATGTGCAATTCTGTAGTACAGCAGGTATTAACTGTGTAAACACACTCATTTAAATGATGGGTCAAAATAAATAAATAAATAAAAATGATTAATTAATGACATAGTGAAGAATTGAAGACCGATCAATTAAACGAAGAAGGATTTCAAATTGCTTTAAGGATTTCAGATTATTTATTTATTTATTTATTTATTTTAATATAGATGTAATATGTATAAATATTTTTCATAAACTGATCTCGGTTTAAAATGAAGAAATTCAAACGCTCAGTTTTCTTGACTCATTCTGTTATTCACAAATGTAAAAATGTGTAATTCATTCTATATGTTATATACAATCTTGCATGAGACATTAAATCGTTTTAAATCTGTACTTTTTTTTCCCCTCAAGCAATTTGATGCCAGTTTTTAAATATTTATCCATTTATACATACGATTAATGTAGATAATTGTCCAACAATTTTTCTATATCCCTGAACTACTTTAAACGATAGCAGCGTTTTTCTTTAAATACAAAAAAATAAAGTGTCAGAAGAATTACAGAAGAAATCTCCAAAGTGTAACCTTCAGTCCTTTGCACGATGGTTATAAAGCCAAAACTTTCATTATAGGAAATGTACATTTATGGCATTTAGCAGACAGCTTCATCCAGAACAAATGACATTTTATATATTTGAGGTAAAGGCCTTGCTCAAGGGCCCAAGAGTGGCAGTTTGGTGGACCTGTACTGTACCTGAACCTATAAGCTACCACATCCCCAAACAAATCTAGGCCTCTATGTCTAACCCTCTATCAATTGTGTCATTTCCAGAACTGTCAGTATTAACAGATAAAATTCAGACCCATATGCAGTGATAACATAAAGACGGATTATTGAAGGGTAAAAATAACAAAGGGTTAGAAACAGAACACAAATACAACACACGAGACAACAAGCAAGACACAATGACTCAGCAAAAAAAACAGACACAAGACAACTGGTATAAATGGGAACAATCATTGAAACACAAGGAATAGGTGTGCAGAGGATGGAAGGGCAGGGCAAAGACAGGTGATAGACAAAACAAAAACAAAAGCACATGGCACAAGACACAAAAACAGCCAGAATGTCCCCCTAGTGTCCACATAGGGAATAGTCTCAGCCATTCCTGACAAGAACATACAAAGTAATCCATCTATCCATCCATTTTTTTTTTTGTAGCATTTATCCTACACAGGGTCACAGGGAACCAGGAAATTCTTAGAAATGTTTCCCCTTAAAATTAAAGAGAAGATCTTAGTAAAGATAAACGTTATTCATAAAGCATCTTAATCATTAAAAGAGTTAATCAAGTCAAAACGTGTAGTGAGGAAGACTGTTGAGGTTTAAGAGTTTCTTTATCAGAGGAGAAAATGTCAGAAAGGTGTATTTATATCCACGTAGACAAAATTGTTGGTACCCTTCCATTAAAGAAAGAAAAAGCAACAATAGTCACTGAAATAACTTGAAACTGACAAAAGTAATAATAAATACAAGTTTACTGAAAATTGACTCATGGAAATCAGCCATTGCTATTGAAAGTGGACAAAAATAATGGCACCTTTAACTTAATATTGCACAACGTTTTGAAGCAAACAGTGCAATCCAGTGATCTTTGTAACTCTCGATGAGAAGGGACAAGTAACCCATCAAACCTGAGACATCTGGAGTTTTGGTTTGCTCAGAAGAAATATGCCAAAATATATATTCTGCAATGTTAAGTTAAAGGTACCATCATTTTTGTCCAGGTCAGTTTCAAAAGCAATGTCTAATTTTCATGAATCAATTTTCAGTACATTTTTATGTATTATTACTTTTGTCAGTTTTACCGTTTTTTTTTTAGTGACCGTTGTTGGATTGTCTTACTTTAATAAAAGGGAACTAACAATTTTGTCCAGATGTTTAAATAGATATAAATGAAAAACAAAAGACCGGATTTAAATAAAGAGTGTTAAACTTGCTGAAGCTTCATGCACATTCTACACTGGTGTACCTCAAGGCTCAATACTCTGCCCTCTTTAGTTACAGTATATGTATATAATGTGTTTGTCTGATTAGTGTTAAATAGGAAAATTAGGATTGTAATTTTACAGTAAAGACTTATAATAGTCCATATTTTATTGGACAGCCAATCACAGTCTTCTACAGAATGTGTCATAGCTGATAACAGGGTTTAGCCCCGCCTCCTCTCTAAGATAAAAGTTGTGTTGTCCTTGTTCAGAGTTGCTCTGAATCAGTCTGAAGATTCCTAGTTAGACATTTTTAAGCTAAATTAGATCTCTGAAATCGTTCTTAAAATCTTTATTAATACGGGCCCTGAAGTCTACCCCATGGGACTGGGAGCACTAAGTGGGGACACCCTGGACAGAAAGACAAGTCATCATGTGGCACAACCGGACAGACTCACAGACTGCAGACAATTTAGCGGTGCCGGTAAGTGTTGTAGTGGAAATTTTCACTTTAGAGATGTTTATGAGACCCTGTCCTTCTATGCTTCTATGCTTCTCATGACTGGTAGTTATTGTGACTTGAAATTGCAGTTGTTTTCCTCAAACAACTTCCAGTAGACCTTTCCCGTGCGACCTCAGTAGTTCCCGTTGGGCCTTGGTAGGTACAGATTAGCTCGGTCAGTAGATGAGATGATGGTTGATGATGTTTTGCTTTTACATGTCCTGTTTCATTTGAATCCTGTCTATAAGTTCCTGATGTTATCAATGAGTGTTGGTTCCTGCTGCGCACCTAAAAACAATAAAAACATGAAACCTTTTTTACTCTTGCCCGTGCCTACCAGTGTGATATTTTATGCTTTAATTCTCTCAAACCTCAAAACTTCCACGACAAGTTGGCGTTGTCGGCAGGATTCCGCGTTTGAGAGTCAACTTCGGAGATTTCCAGGGAGGCTTGTAGCGCTCGAGCCTTGAAGGCTGTTAACTTCGCCTTGAACCGCAAAATTGGCCACGAGCGTGAGAGGACTCGGGAGTTCACCAAAAATTCCACCACAGCGTACAATAGACGTCTTTGGACTGAGGAAGGAAACTGGAGAACCCAGAGGAAACCCCAGAGCACAGGCAGGACTGCAAACTCCACACACACAAGATGGAGATTCTAACCCCCAAGCCTGGAGGTATAAATGGATAAAGGTACCTTTCTTTCTTTAATAAATAAACGATTGTTAGTGTCAGCAAATTGCTCTGGGGTAAGAGGAATGTTACTCTAGGGTGGAAGCAGTAACCCCACTTCATGTCAGGCCGCATCACGTGACCCCGTCTCTGATTTATTATTTTCCTCTAATAGCACACTTGGGTGTTTTATTCTTTATTTACTTTATAATCCACACAAATGAGTAAATTAGTGTAAGAAACGTGAATTCAAACAAAAAGCAGAAAAGCAGAACTTAAAATGGAATCGGGGAGGAAAAAGACGGTTGTGTGGCTCATCTCTTGCCATTGTATGTTGTGTCTGAGCTGTCAACAGCATGCTTGAGTGTGTGCGTGTGTGTGTGCTTGTGTGTGTGCGTGTGTGTGTGTGTCTGTGTGTGTGTGTGTGTGTGTGTGTGTGTGTGTGTGTGTGTGTGTGTGTGTGTGTGTGTGTGTGTGTGTGTGTGTGTGTGTGAGAGAGAGCTTGCCTACAGTGCGCCCCCAGCTAATCTTTGACTCAAAGCGCTCATTTCACTGCTGCTCTGCTCATTCTTATTCGCAGATCAGGGCTGCATCAGCCTTCTGTGGGACACACACTGAGTGTTTATGTGTGTGTGTGTGTGTGTGTGTGTGTGTGTGTGTGTGTGTGTGTGTGTGTGTGTGTGTGTGTGTGTGTGTGTGTGTGTGTGGTTGGTAATAGGCTATGGGACATGATATTGCTCTTGGGCATGATGTGAATCTGTGTAAGTCTATAGCATAAATGATCTCTGTAGATCAAGCACACACATGGTGAATAAACTGAAGGGTAATAATGGCCTTTTAAAGTAACTAATAATCATTAATAAATATTTAAACCTCATTATTATTGAAGTTATTTGAGTTAGACATTTTTTACTGCATTTATTGTAAACGATGTTGCAGTGTTCTCTGTATATACGTTATAATTAATCATGCCAGGATATCTTTTAAATGTATTATTATTATTATTATTATTATTATTATTATTATTATTATTATTATTTATGAACTTTACACTTTTCTCATTTTGGATTAATGAGAATTCTCATAAGAATTCAGACAAACTGAATATTTCATAAAACATTTATTTAAAAAAAAAAAATGTACCGTAGATCTTCACCAGAGGGTTTCTCTTATAGGTTCCAAAAATAATCTCTTTAGAAATCCAGAAACTGTTAATTATCCCGAGAACTCCTGAGGAATCGTTTCTGACAGTGTGGAGTACAAGAGTACGCTGTTAAATACATCTATAAGCCTAAAAGTTTTCTCATATTTCTATGTAGAACCTAAGAACCATTCAAGGAACCCACAAAGAATCTCTTCATTGGTTTTCAAGTGTGTTCCAAGGTTCCACGGTTCCATTGGTTTCACAGTGTTCCGAGTAGCTTTTAGCTTTTTCTGATAATGAAAAAAGAATAACTGAAGTAATCCTCGTTCTATTAGAAGTGGATTTTTTTCTTAATCTAAAATCCTTGCCATGGGGCTTTGGGGAACATCTTCAAAAGTGTAGGACAGGTTTGGACGTTCCAAGAATTGGTTCCAGGTATAAAATCTCAATCAATCTACATTAGAACCAATAACCATCCAATGAAGTTTAGAGTATATAATAAAGTCTAAAAAGTCGTCATTTCCCCTTACATCTAGGACAACCCCTTAAATGTTCTAAGTAGAACCCTAGAACCATGGACTTTCCTATGAGAGAGACTTCCATGGAGCACTGCTTAAAGAAACCAAGGAACTCTTAATCACCAAAGATAGCGCAAAGTGTATAGTGCAAGAATACTCTCTTTGGTAAATCTGGACTCTTCAAGGGTTTTTGGACTTGCCTCTTTAGGGGAATGACTTAAGTGGTGTCAAGCCAGACTCAGGGCTTTGTGAAGGACACTCGAGTTCCTCCACTGCAACTTTGACAAACCAGGTCTTCATGGAGCTTGTGCTTTTGTTTACACGGGCATTGTCATGCTGGAATAGTGTTGTGTTAAGTGAAAAGAAATTATAACACCACAGTGTACAGAAACGTTCTACCCAATGGTATGCTTCATACTATGTGGTTAGAAGATGCAGAAGAACTTATGGCTGTGATGCTCAGGTGTTCATATTCATAAAGATTCTAAGAATGATTTCAGACAGCTCGTAATTTAGATCCAAACTAGGAATCGTATCTTAAGAATGATTCAGTACCAATCTCAGAACTCTGAGCAAGGAAAATACAACAAGTTCTATCTCAGAGAGAGGGTGGGGCTTAACCTGTTACTAGGTATGACACATTATTTTGAAGACTGTGATTGGTTGTACAATAAAAAAAATAAAAAAATAGGAGCGCTTTTAAAATCTGGTGTATTATAATCCTGCACTTTGTCTCTGTGTTAAAATATCTCTGTGCTGTGTCTGAGATGTTATATCTAATACGGTCGATCACAAAAATAATCTCTACACGATCTACTGTAGGACATTGTGAGAGTGGACTCTTACAAATACCTGTGTGTTCATCTGAGCAGCAAACTGGACTGGACAGACAATACTGAAGCAATCTACAAGAAAGGACAAAGCAGACTCTTTCTGCTGAGGAGACTAAGGTCGTTTGATGTGCAGGGAAAGCTACTGAAGACCATTTTTGACTCTGTGGTGGCCTCAGCCATATTCTATGGTGTGGTCTGCTGGTGCAGCAGGATCTCTACTACAGAAAGGAAGAGACTGGACAAGCTGTTCAGCAAGGCCAGCTCAGTTCTATCATCATTGCTGGAGAAGGACTCTCATCCCCTGTATGAAACCGTTTCATCTCTGAGAAGCTCCTTCAGTGACAGACTGTTACATTCTAAGTGTCAGATACAGAGCGATTCCCAGTGAACCAGTCACCATAATTACACACTGGATTACTGTTTAATAACTGCAATAATAACAATAACAAAGTATTTAAACAACACATGTGTAATAACAGAAATTTTGAAAAACGTGCAATATTACCTGTGTGAAATATTGTTAGCGTAACTACTTACCCGTGGTCTCTTTTTTCTTCTTGGTATTTATATATTGTGTTGAGTATATACTGTATGCTATATTATGTCTTTTATTTATTTATTTTTTAAAATATACATTTGCATTTCTTTCTCTTTGCTGCTGTAACAGAGAAATTTCCCCATTGTGGGACGAATAACGGTATATCTTATCTTATCTTATCTTATCTTATCTTAATCTGTATCATCTTATTAACTATCATTATTAAATACTGTACACAATACATTTTTTCTCCCTTCACCTTTCTGCCATTTTCTCCTCTGATAAAGAAACTCTTAAGCCTCTTAAAAGTCCTCTAGTTACTCCTAACATTTTTTGATCTTAAGAGCTCTTTTGAGGGTTAAAATACATTTTATCTGTACTAGGATCTTCTCTCTAATTTTAAAGGGAAACACCAACATTTCTATGAATTTTCTTAGGATTTTGTCACTAGAGAAACTCTTGGAATCAAGGATCTATCTATCTATCTATCTATCTATCTATCTATCTATCTATCTATCTATCTATCTATCTATCTATCTATCTATCTATCTATCTAGATGTATATATACACACATGTATAGAGTACAAAGTGTAGAGTGGGGTAAGATGTGCTTTTCCTTTACTATAAAGACGCTCCAGGAATTGCTCATCTTTTCCCATTGTCTCTCGCTGAAACCAAAATGAAAGCAAGTATTGATCAGTTTCAAACACAGAACAATAAAACATAGAAGACAGATTTAAGGATTGTGCCCTGTTACCATTTCCCCCCTATATGATTACATATAGCAAGAGAACTTCAATGCTAAAGATAACGTATGGGGAAGGACAGGATAACAAGACGATTTCAACAACAATGCGCTGAACCCAACTCTGATCCTGTTGAAGTCTTCAGGCTGTTCTCTCCCAACTCTTTCACACCGACCGTCGGTTCTCACATCCTCAAGACATGTGCTAATAATAGAACACGTTTGCTGATGGACAGCGTCGGGTCAATGTGCTCTGGGCTTTACATGAACAAGGGCCTCGGCTGTACAACAGGTTACCAGCCTACATGTGGAAAGGAACAACAAAGTGTAACATTACATATTACACAGGCTCCGAATTAGGGCTTTGATTGTGGCGTAAATCCTGAAATAGATGCCTTTAGATTTGGTGGAAAAGCGCTTAAAGGAATTCAGGGGGAATGATTTACACAGTCGATCAGCTAAAGCAACATTTTTCTCTAAATATAAGCCACAAACAACATCCAGTTGTTCAATGACTGCATGATGGGACTTATTATGATTTATCAAATTAAACAAAACTTGCACAGCGCAATAACATCATGAAGGCAGCCATATTGTTTAGGTCAATTTGGTGGCATTCTGTCTCATAGTCTCTGCCTAAACATAATGCAGATAACAATGGAGTTCTTTGTTGAATTTAATGTTAGAAGAAAATCTAAATTCCAGATTATGCGACTGTCCTAAAGAGTACATCAAAATTTATAAAAATACTATCAAACTGTTATAAATATACGGGGGGCACGGCGGCTTAGTGGTTAGCACGTTCGCCTCATACCGCCAGGGTTGGGGGTTCGATTCCCACCTCTGCCTTGTGTGTGTGGAGTTTGCATGTTCTCCCCGTGCCTCGGGGTTTCCTCCGGGTACTCCGGTTTCCTCCCCCGGTCCAAAGACATGCATGGTAAGTTGATTAGCACCTCTGGAATATTGTCCGTAGTGTGTGAGTGAATGAGAGTGTGTGTGTGTGCCCTGAGATGGGTTGGCACTCCGTCCAGGGTGTATCCTGCCTCGATGCCCGATGACGCCTGAGATAGGCACAGGCTCCAAGTGACCCGAGGTAGTTCGGATAAGCGGTAGAAAATGAAGGAATGAATGAATGAATGTTATAAACATATGGAATGAACAATAAAATAAAATAAAAAGGAAATTTTAAAAAAAGGAAATACATAGAAGTACATCTCGTCCCCGAGTTACGAAGGACATTCGTTTCGATAACCCCATCAAGTCGAACCATGACCTAGCCTACCCAGGTTTCTTAAAGAATAGCGCTCAGTATGGGGTAGTGTACTGTAATGTGTTAATAACTTAATAAATCACAGTACATTTGTCTAATGCAATCTAATAAAAAGTTTGTTTAGTAAATAATAGTTTCTGCTATAAATCTTTAACAAAGGTTTTAACCCTAAAATGAATTCAAGCTACATATCGTGCATGCTTTGAAGTATCGTGTCGTATTGTATCGTCTTATATTTTATCGTTGTCAGCAAGATTTGATTCTGTCTGACGTCTGCGTAGTCGAATAATGTTAGGTTGTTGATGGCTACATTAACTCAGTTTGTCAGGAGATGAGGATGGTGATGATAAAGGAGTAAAAAAACACAGAAAGAAATGTTGATATCGGGTAACGGGACACAATATGGCTATATGTTCTGTTCGGTTTACCTCCGTTAGCGGAAATATATACAGAAAAAAGTTACACTCCCTTTTTTTTTCTTTAAATTTTATCTTATTACCTTTAAAATAGAAGGGTTTTGCAAGAAAGAGGAAAATATCGCCTAGTGAAGATAACGCGCTGAAAGGATCTTACATCAATAAGACTGAACGTATATTTTAGCTGAAGTTATTTCATTTCATTTTATATCCGTTATGAGTTCGCTGTGATGTGATGTTTATTATTCAAAATGATAAGGAAGGTGTCTCCAGTGTCAGGGCTTTGGATCAGTCAGAGGTAAAGCTCTAGCTTTAAGTTTCATGCCATAGGAGAGTCTTTGTTCTTTATTTATTTATTTATTTGTTTGTTTGTTTGTTTGTTTGTTTATTTATTTTATTTTTTTTTTCAAGCTGAAATTGCAAGAGAAAGGAAAACCTCGTCTATCAAATGTTCTGTAATGTTAAATATACAATCAATGTATAAATAATAATATTGTGAAATGAAATGATTGGATAATGTATTGAATTCATTTAATGATCTCATGAATATTATGAGATATTATAATGTCTTATGTAACCTGGCTTTATGAGCGTACACTTGTTTTTATTTATTCCAAGCATATGCCTGTAGTTAATTTATTAGATGAATTAAGAAAGCAGAATTCATGTAAAGTGTTAACAACATATTTTATCGAGTAATTTATTTAATAATAACTTTATTGCTGGATCTGACAGAAAACCTCAGAGGCAGTTTAGTGAGCTGTCAATGACCTCTGCGAATCTCTGAGCATGTGTGTGTGTGTGTGTGTGTGTGTGTGTGTGTGTGTGTGTGTGTGTGTGTGTGTGTGTGTGTGTGTGTGTGTTTGCTTGCATTTGGCTGTCACTGGCCACTGTCCTCTCAGCCCTGGCATGCCTGGCTGCCCTCCACAGGGTCAAGCCACTCAAGTGGAACTCAAAGGGACTCGCTTTGAATGTAATAGGTTTTGACTGGCATGTGTTACACGCCTCGGCGCACCATTGATTGAGTGCTTGTTTGCTAAATCACTGCTGGTTTGGCAGGCTGGCGACACGTGTGTGGTCACTTTAGCCCTGTGAAAGGCAGAGAGAGAAAGAGAGAGAGAGATGGAGAGAAAGTGACTAAGGGAGGGGAGGCTGAGGGGAAAAAAGGAGCACCAAATCAAATGGACGAGGAAAAGAAGAGAACCAATTTCTCTTCCTGTGATTGACATTTAATGGAAAGGTCTGATTCCCATTGGATAAGAGGCAACTCTAGGGAGGGGCTTTCTACCTGATGGCTGCCTTAAGGGCTTGTGGCCTTTGCCTCTGGCTGCCTCTGAGCCCCTAACGCTCTCAGACAGCTTTTTACAGCTCAGGAGAGACAGGAGAGGTCACCTCCACGGCTGAAAGAGGAAGGCTTCACGGAACAACACGCTCATCACGGATCGTCTTTATTTTTACTGTATATATAAATATCTGTCTATGGTATTTAGTTTAAAAAACAAATTTTTAATTTTAATTTTTAATGTTAATTATTCTATAAAATCAGACATCGAACAACAGCTCAGATAGTAGGTTTAGATTTATGCAACGATTCTAACATGCTGCCATTTCTATAGTGAAGGATAGTTTGAACTCACTAATTAGAACTGGATGAAGAATGTTCTGTTTATTGTAGAAAAACATATCTGAGATTTTTTTTTATTATTTGTTTAAGGAGTCTCCAGTGCCAGTTAGTTTTCCACCATGGGAAAGTCTTCATTATGTTTTGGTTTGTAGCGGTAACAAGCCGTATTTGTGACCGGTGCTGGGCAGTAATGCGTTACTGTAACACAGTTATTTTTGACAGTAACTAATTCTCTAACGCATGACTTTTTTAAATTATGTAACTCCGTTACCGTCACCGTATGGTGTGTTTGTCCGTTACTTTTTTAAATTAATTCATTTTGGCTAAAGTGTAGCCTACAGCCTAACCTGTTTACAGCAGTGACGCATTGTAGGATTGGTGGATGCCAACAGAGGTCTTCACGGGTCCACTTAGATCCGAAATCCTGAGGTCTGACCCGAGACCCGATCGGATTCGGGTCTAAAAGTTTCACGTGTACCTCGGACACGAGTTGGGTATAATAATAACCTCATCGGGTCTCGGGTAATTTAAAATTAATGTGTTTTTACCGAAAGGACCCAAGAAAACCCGGACTACTGTATCTCGTGTGTGTGCATCGACTCGAGTCCTTTTCCAACCTCTTCTCTGTTTGCCAAGATTGCTTGCAATATGTTGCTGGCGACGTGTGGCTGGCGGTAAGCTAATTTTCGTTGAAACAGACCTGTCAATCAATTTTGAATCCACGCTGTAGCGGTTACTTTTGTGTAGAGTTACGCAAGATTTGGGTCCAGTCGGTTTTAAAAAAAAGCCAACCGGTCGGGTCGGACTCGGGTCTATTTTTTTCGGGCTTGTCTCAGGTCGGGGCTTTCTTAAAAAACTTTTTTTCTTTTCTAAAAAAATTATGCACGTCGAGTTCGGGTAAAAAGTGATTCGGGTCACTTTGGGTCAGGTACATTTTTTTAGACCCGAGAAGACCTCTCTCTAGATGCCAACCACTGTAAACACGAAGACGACGCACTGTGGGCGTGTTTCCGTTTATTCAAGTATGTGCAGCAGTAATAGCGAGTCAAGGCGAGAGCAAGATGAGTTTCTCAAAGTGGAAATATGCTCATTATTTCTTTAAGAAAGTAACTGAAAAGTTACTTTTAACAGCAATGCGTTACTTTTTATTCTAAGTAATCAACAAAGTAATTGAGTTACTTTTTGAATGAAGTAACTAGTAACTGTAACTAGTAACTATTTCTTAGTAACTAGCACAACACTGTTTGTACCGTTCTTGAGGGACATTGTTGCCTAGTGGTTAAGGTGTTGGACTATGAACTGGAAGGTTGTCAGTTTTAATCCAGGTGCCACCCCTGAGCAAGGCCCTTAACCTTCCATTGCTCAGGTGTGTAAAAATGTAAGCTGCTCTGTTTGAGGGTGTTTGCCATATTGCTTTAATGTAAATTACAAGATGTTTGTTTTGAATAAGTATGAACCTGGAAGGAACTGAAGACAGCATTTAAACCAACCAGACTCTCTTCAACAAGGAATTCTATTAGAGGACAAAGAAAATGTTCTACTACAGTTCTACTTTTTCATACCACAATCGTTCTTAGGTTTGGAAATGCTTGGTAATTTCCTTGCTTTGCTTTGCTTTGCTTTACTTATCCATTTCAAAAACCTAAAATGAATCAGATGATTTTTAAAGAAAGATCTACACTGTAAACTGCATTGTGGACCATTATCAGCAACCATCAGTCATATAGTTTAATCTTATCTTAGGTTTGCTAATCAATGTATAAGTTAATCATTGTATAAGGCAAATTAATTATTAAAAAACCCTTTTGGAAAATAAAACTGCGGTACGGATTAAGGAAGCAATAAGCGTCACCTTCTTTAGGTTAGATTAGTAACTGGAGAATCAGGAGAGTTTGTTTGGGTTTGTTTACACTTTCAAAATGGCCTGAAAGAAAGCAAGAACTTCTCTTCATTTCATGGTAAGAACTTATCTTGCCATGCTGTGAACTGCATCCTTCATAAAACAGTGCAAACTGGTTTTAGCCAGAAGAGAAAAAGTAGTTTGAGAACCTGTTACACCGCTAGAATACAAAAACATTTCCAGGTGATCCCAAACTTTGAATGGTAGTGTATAAAAGGACAAGACCAAACATACCACGGAGGCTACCAGGAGACCATCGGCAACATTAAACCTACTTCTGTCAGGATGTAAAATTTATATTAAATTAGTATATTGTGTTTTACAGTGGGGGCACGGTGCCTTAGTGCTTAGTGTCACGTTTGCCTCACACCTCCAGGGTTGGGAGTTCGATTCCCACCTCCGCCTTGTGTGTGTGGAGTTTTCATGTTCTCCCCGTGCCTCGGGGGTTTCCTCCGGGTACTCCGGTTTCCTCCACCGGTCCAAAGACATGCATGGTAGATTGATTGGCATCTCTGGAAATTGTCCGTAGTGTGTGAGTGTGTGAGTGAATGAGAGTGTGTGTGTGTGCCCTGTGATGCGTTGGCACTCCGTCCAGGGTGTATCCTGCCTCGAGGCCTGATGACGCCTGAGTTAGGCACAGGCTCCCGGTGACCCGAGAAGTTCGGATAAGTGGTAGAAAATGAATGAATGGATGAACATTTTACAGTTTTTTTGGAAACATATTGTATTTGCATCTTCAGACGTTCCATGACGTTAAAATGAACTATAAATGGATATAAATTACAGGCTATGTTTTAATAGATAAAAATTTTTAATCAAGTGATAATACAGTATGGGAAAAAAAAAACACTCCAGTACATGCTGTAATAGAAAAAATATTCTATTTTTGACTTGACTCTACATGAAAGCAGCCCATTATTTTCCATTTTATTCCTTTATTTTATTATTCTTTCCTGTTTGTGAACACCAAATTTCATTGTATTGTTGGCTGAATCCTGGAGTCATTTTTGATTATTTTCCTGTGGCACAACATGTCGTATTTCCTTCACTACCTCATCGCAATTCTGCATATTCAGCATATTGACATCACATGGATTTGTTTCTAAAATTTCTTCATGAACAATATAATTACACATGCCGTCCTTTCTCCGATGATGTCGTCGTTTTTTTTTTTTTTTAATCGTATCAGTGACACATTGCTGTGGTTGGTAATTTAACCTCCATAGACATTCATTGCAAAGTCATAAGGTGGAGAAGATATCCTACTCCCATCACAACATCAGCTCATAAAACTGTATCATTCTATTAGCGGCATCTATGCCTTCGCCTCTAAGCGCAGAGTATAGTTTTTGTCGCTGTGGGAACCTTTCTCGTGTAAACAATGTCTGGGCTGATTAGATCCTTGCTCCTCTCTGTACACATTAGCTGGAAACATTGATTCAGGTTCCCCCGGCCCGCTGTGTAACCGATGGTGAGAAGCGCGGAGGCGGCGGATTTAGCATCGAGTGCTGCAGCTTCCAGCGAGGTTAATTGAAATTCTCCGGCGAGGAACGGGAAAGCCTGGATAATTGTGTTCAAGGAAAACATAAACTGCCAGACGGCAATTCAACAAATGGAGGTCAACATCTGGAGGAATGTTTCTGTACCAAAGGAAAGTCTCACCCACCAATGCTAATGATAGTAGGAGAATCGATGAGGTAGTCAGACAGATGCAAATGAGATCATGCTAAATGAACCTCATTAGATTAGAATCGTCAGTTTGTTCTTAGGAGGCGGAAAGTACCTTTTTTCAACCATTTATATAAGTAATTTAAGCGATCTGGCTAAAGACGGCAGCGTTAGGACTGTCAGTGAACTGACCAGAGACATCCATGAATTGTGCTATTTAAAGTCAGCTCTAGTCGTCCTTAATCTCTGCCCTAATTTAGCCATATTTTTAGGTCCCAACTACAGCAGGCCAATATATAGATTTCTGCCCTACTTTGACTAACAACCAAAAAAGCCTACATTATTTAAAAGTTACAGGATCAGGTAAATGTACTAAGTATTTCATTTATATAGTGTCCTTGTCCATTATAATGAATTATTACATCATACCGTACGTCAGGTTGAGATGAAATGATGTACTGTAAACACAATCCTGACTTTCTGGAATATTTACGCATCATACGTCTGACATCATAAAGTCATATACCTCAAAACCTGATGTGATGATGCCATATAAAATGAACCTGAAATTATGATGTCATACACACAAGCCTGATATTATGATGTCATATAACATGAACCTGACATTACACACAAACCTGACATTATGATGTCATATACATAAACATGAACCTTATATCATGATATTCTGCTATTCTGATATATTATAACATCATATAAAGATGGACTTGATATTATTCTGTATGTCATGTTTCAGAAAGCATTTTGAATATAAGATTACAAGAAAGATTTACCGTTCCGTCTAATTTATTTCACATAAGCACGGACGATTTAGCATCGTTCTATTCTCACGTCTCTCTATATGTCAGCATAGCGATGCTACTATAGAAAGGAGGACAGAATGATTTGAGACATATACAGCTGATCTCTTCATCACACCTTTTTTCCTGTCTCCCGTCTACTTTCACTCTTATCCTTGCTCTCTCCTTATGTTGTGAGTGCTGTGCTACAATGATGAACTTTCAGGCGGTGTTGTGTAGCCCATCCATTAGAAGCTGTGGGGCTGAGATAAATCACCTTATCAGACCTGCCTTCCCCTACAGAGCAGTCAGGGAAATCCATCACATCGGGCACACAGGGACAGGGAGGGGGTATTTGGGGGGTGAAGGCAGAATTCAGAATCAACACCCTGCACCGGAGAGACCTGAACCATACACAAGCACATAGTGCCACATAATGAAGCATTAGCACTTTATAAAAAAAAAATTAAATAAATAAAAAATTTAATTAATAAATAAATAATTTAAAAAAGATTTAACCAAAAGACACTTTGGAGCACAAGAACAATGTTCATCAATAGGGAATAAAAGCAGTTCAAATGAACATTATGTGTAGTCCACAGCTATATCGGAGCAACAACAATATCAGTGTAGTTAAAATCTGATTATTAAACATATATTCAATCTGGAAAAACCTTTGAAAGATGGCTTTTGAAATCTATAGGATGTCTGAATCTCGGCCAGAAATGAAGTGATCTTTGAAGGTGCTATAAGTCATATAATGTGAACCTGTCATTATGGAATCGGATACAACTGAACCAGCCAAAGACATCATGTAAACATAAACCTGACTTTATATCAGTTATATCAATGTCATTCACACACAAACCTGATGTTATGATGTCATTCACACAGAAAACTGATGTTATGATGTCATTCACACAGAAAACTGATGTTATTCACACAGAAAACTGATGTTATGAAGTCATTCACACACAAACCTGATGTTATGATGTCATTCACACAGAAAACTGATGTTATGATGTCATTCACACAGAAAACTGATGTTATTCACACAGAAAACTGATGTTATGATGTCATTCACACACAAACCTGATGTTATGATGTCATTCACACACAAACCTGATGTTATGATGTCATTCACACAGAAAACTGATGTTATGATGTCATTCACACAGAAAACTGATGTTATTCACACAGAAAACTGATGTTATGAAGTCATTCACACACAAACCTGATGTTATGATGTCATTCACACACAAACCTGATGTTATGATGTCATTCACACAGAAAACTGATGTTATGATGTCATTCACACAGAAAACTGATGTTATTCACACAGAAAACTGATGTTATGATGTCATTCACACACAAACCTGATGTTATGATGTCATTCACACACAAAACTGATGTTATGATGTCATAAACACACAAACCTGACATTATGAAGTCATTCACACACAAACCTGGCATTATGATGTCATAAACACAGAAAACTGATGTTATTCACACAGAAAACTGATGTTATGATGTCATAAACACACAAACCTGGCATTATGATGTCATTCACACACAAAGCTGATGTTATGATGTCATAAACACACAAACCTGGCATTATGATGTCATTCACACACAAAGCTGATGTTATGATGTCATTCACACACAAATCTGACATCAGAGGTGGGTAGTAACGAGTTACATTTACTTCGTTACATTTACTTGAGTAAGTTTTTGAAAAAATTATACTTTTAGGAGCAGTTTTAAATCAGTATACTTTTTACTTTTACTTGAGTAGATTTGTGAAGAAGAAACTGTACTCTTACTCCGCTGCATTAGGCTACAATGAGCTCGTTACTTTTATTTTTTTCTCTTTGGTATTCTACGCATCAATTTTAATGTTTTTTTTTTTTTTTTGACAGAGAGAGAAACGTCCGCAAAGGCTCTACCACATGACTGTGTTTCACCAATCAAACGTAGCTGTGCAGTCTCGTCACTTTACCATACACACTCTCAGCGGCGGGACGGGGTAGTTAGCAACACGAACCGTCGGCAATGCAGACGGTGAAGTTTAATAGTGACGTCACTGAGTGATTTTTTTGGTGAAATAGTTTGTTTCTGCATGTTTTCACACAGGCACACACACGTTTTACGTTGACCGGTGTGCAGTTTTCTGTTCAGCATGCCTGGTATGAAATGTGTGTGTGTTTCCTTCTGTTGTTCTGTCACTGGAGACACACACACAGTTTATAAGAATTTATGGGCTGCCTTGTTCTAGTTCTGCCTGGTAAAAAAGTATAAAGGTTTGGAAATTTGTGCTACTTGTGCGTATTTATTTTTTATTTATTATTATTTTATTTATTTTATTTATTAAGTACTTGAATTTACCTGAATTATTTTAAACTATTTAAGCTATTTTGTAATTAATTTTAATTTATTTTATTGATCGGATGAGCATAATTTGCCTAAAGATTATTTTGTATTTTTGTCTGCCTGATTGTTGTCTTGTGTTAAAAAATAAATCAGACGTTATTCAACAGTTACTCAGCACTTGAGTAGTTTTTTCACCAAGTACTTTTTTTACTCTTATTCAAGTAATTATTTGGATGTTTACTTTTTTACTTTTACTTGAGTCATATTATTCTGAAGTAACAGTACTTTTACTTGAGTACAATTTTTGGCTACCCTACCCACCTCTGCCTGACATTATGATGTCATACAACATGAACCTGATATTATGAACTATTTTTTACTATATATATATATATATATATATATATATATATATATATATATATATATATATATAGTAAAAAATAGTTCATAATATCAATAGTTCAATATATTATAATATATATATATATATATAGTCTTTCTAGTATTAAAAATAAATATTGTAGCTTCATAAATTTACAATAATCATTATTTTTGTGTTTCATTGTTGTCACATGATTCACAGAATAAATGAGGAATAAATCAGAACTTGAAATTCTCTAATCTGAAAATAATATACGAGCACCCTAAACTTGATTATTTGCCTATGAGAGCAAGACTCATTCCTTTTACAGTACAACAAAGTCCCAAATCGTGTAGTTTAGAGACTCATAGTAGAACCATGTTACATAATATGTATCAAATTCTCCATTGCATAAGTACAGTATATAAACATACCATATGTATATAAACATACCAATATATGTACTTATATAGTACTTATAAAGTACTTCATTCCAAGCTAACCCAGTAACGAGTGTCAATGAATATCAGAAATCAGTTCTTTTTTTAGTTATAAGTTATAAAATATCTGAGTTTGATTTATTATCATATGCAGAATTTAAAAATATTTAAGGTTATGTGTTTTGTATCTGTAGTTAAGTACTGTTTTGTTTTGTTACTGGTGATAAAATCCTTATATATATATATATATATATATATATATATATATATATATATATATATATATATATATATATATATATATATATTTAAAAATTTTTTCTCTTTAGAAAACATTTTTTATTTTTTTTTTATTTTTTATGTTGACCTTGTACAAATCAAAAAGTATTATTTCCACGCATTATTTCATAAGTTCACCATCAAATTAAATTTAAGTGTGAATTAGCTAATTACATTAGCTTGCTGGTTAAGTGTTAAGTTCCTAAACTAACTAGCTAGTTTGGTTTGTGAATTAGCTTGTTAAATTGACTCAATAGATTTGTTTTCATTCCTAAATTATAAAGTTATCAAGCATTAGAGAAGTAGCTAACTGACTTACAGGCTTGTCTGAATTGGAGAATATTTTCAGTAAGTCTGTTTGCTTAGTGGACTAGCTAGCCGTGTAGGTCAGGTATGATGAACTTGTGGTCAGCTCTTCTTACTAATTTTCTTTTTTCCTCTTGAATCTTTGACTATGTTTAAATATATGCAAATCAAGTAGATTCTTGCCACAATGCTTCATATACTTAATTTAATATTATAAGCTTGAGTGTTTATATTGCTTCACTCTTAAAGAGTATCACTTTACGACTATATATTGACTTCATGATCTATTCAAACTGGATAATGAAACCATCCGAATGTCTATTTTATATAAGAGACTATGAAATCTTCTGTGATCATATACACAGGGCCGCTGTGTACCTGTCACTGATGTTTATATCTACAGTGTGTAAGGCAGGTTGCTAGGCAACAATAATGATAGTGACCTTTGGAAATATCACGGGGGTCGGATCGACCCGACGTGAAGCCTATGAGCCCGAGGTGCTCAGGTAAATGAATCTGTGTGGCAGCAGTTGTTGACAGCAATGGGATATTGCACAGAAAAAAAAATGTCTAAAACAAATCTCATAGAGAAGAAAACTTTATAAGGAATTATTTGATGTAAGTGCGGTATAAACATGCAATTTTATATATTTTTATATAATCAAACTGCTGCTGTGCAGTGCAAACAAGAGCTCACTGTGGAAATGTTCTAGAGAAGTTTGCAAATGAAATTCTTCAAGATGAAATAGATTTTAGATAAACAGTGATAGCATTAGCTTAGGATGAACCATGACCTGGGGATTTTACATGGTTTTCACATGTTTGCAATGGCTTCTTTGCTTTCTTGGCTTCAGGATCTTGGTTTTTGGACCCTTTTAATTAATATAATAATTTTCAAAAGCAGGTGTCTCCACAGAGCAGAATCAGACTTAAATGCAGGGATAACATGAAAAAGGGGGTTTATTAAGGAAAAACAACAAAACATTCGGGAAGACTAAGCAACTAAAATAACAAAACAGAAACCAGGAGACACAACAAGGATTATACTGTATACAGGTTCAGGTATATATATAGGGAGGACAATCACTGAGACACAAGGAACAGGTATGCTGAGGTGGAAATGAATTGAGGATCAAATGCGTGAACACAAAACAAAAACAAAGACACATGTTACATGACAAAAACAAAGTCTGTCAGAACATCCCTTTGGTGTTCAGGCAGGGTATAGTCTAAGCAATCCATGACAGTAGTCCCCCTCAAGGTGTGGCTTCAATGCAACCCATGCAAGTGACATCCACAGGGAATCATTTACATTTACATCATTTGGCAGACGCCCTTATCCAGAGCGACGTACATAAGTGCTTAAATCTCTAACATTGAATACATTAATGCTGGTTCACTAGGTTACATACTTAAGATATCATGAGTTTAAAACATTTGTTCAAAGTTACAATGAAAAAGTGTCAAAGGTTTTTTTTTAATGCAAAAGATAAGGAAAGAAGTGCTAGTTGAAGTGTTTCCTGAATAAGTAGGTCTTCAACCGGTGCTTGAAAATAGCCAGTGACTCAGCTGTCCGGACCTCTAGGGGAAGTTCATTCCACCACCTTGGTGCCAGAACAGAGAAGAGTCTTGTAGTATACTTGCCTCTTACCCTGAGAGATGGTGGAACCAGTCGAGCAGTGCTGGTAGATCGGAGGGTGCGGGGTGCAGTGCGAGGAATGATGAGGGCTTTGAGGTAAGAGGGAGCTGGTCCATTTTTGGCTTTGTAGGCCAGCATCAGTGTTTTGAATCGGATGCGTGCAGCTACCGGAAGCCAGTGGAGGGATCGCAGCAGCGGGGTGGTATGCGAGAACTTTGGCAGGTTGAAAACAAGCCGGGCAGCTGCATTTTGGATCATGTGCAGAGGACGGATTGCGTTCATAGGTAGACCTGCCAGCAGTGCATTGCAGTAATCCAGTCTAGAAATGACAAGAGACTGAACAAGTACCTGAGCAGTCTGTGTGGCCAAAAATGGCCGAATCCTTCTAATGTTGTAGAGAAGAAACCGACATGAGCGAGTCACGTTAGCAACATGAGAGGAAAAGGACAGTTGATTGTCCATGGTTACCCCAAAGTTGCGAGCTGTGGCTGAAGGGGAGATCAGATCGTTGTGCAAGGATATAGCAAGATCATGACCTGGAGATCATAAGGGCCAAGCGACATCCACAGCCAAGCAGAAGGTCTGAGCATCATCCACAGCTGAGCAGACGAGCCTAGCAACGTCCACAGCTGATCAGAAATCTGCGTGATGACCCCAGGCAAGCCATGGCCAGATCTACAACCAGAAAGGGAGGCAGGGACAGAGGGAAGGCAAAATAAGCTGGTACCAAGCCACCTCCCCCACAGAAGCATGAAAATGTCCACAAAAAAAGGAAAGGAAAGCAAAGGACAGACACATCCCTGTAACAAGAAGTGAGGCGAAATAAAAAAAAAAAGCAGATCGGGCTGGTGACATCCTCCACAAACACGAAGTGAAGAAGCGTCATTCACTGGAGATGATGCAAAGTGATGTCCACAGAGGAAAAAGAAAACCAAAAGCCCAGAAATGTCCCAAAAGTCCAGAAATATAATCCAGAAGGTGCCAGGCTTGAGGGTAACCCACTGGGTCTGTGAATGGCTGTGTCCTCCTGTCAAGGAATAGGTGACTCCATGGGAACAAAATCCATAAGCAAATCTAGAGATAACATAAGAACATTATTTATTAAGAAAAACAACAAAACAAGTATCAGGAAAAAAATGAACCTTCTCTTCAGTGGGTTCTGCTGGAAACCTTTTTGGAACGGGAAAACACAACTTATTTAATTTATACGTTATTATTGGGTATATAAAAGTGCACTCTTATTGCCACACTCTCCGAAAAAAAAAGAGAAGTTTCTGTATTAACTAAACGTTCTTCTCTTTCTGTCACGTTGTGTATCGTCACTGGCTCCGTTTCGGCATGGCCAACAAACATGGCCTCCACAGATTCCACTCCAAGTAACCACCAGCACGTTTCCAGTCACCAGTCTTTTATTTATGTTCCCATTATGTAGGTTTATTTCTTACCCTTTGTATACCCCTTGATTTCAGTTTCTCATTGCGTCAGAACTTTGCTTGTTTTCCTGACCTCTTAGACCTCATCTACAGTAGATCTGATATTCATTTGAGATTATATGCTTTGCCTGTTTAGCCTGTCCAATTACTTTTGCCTATTCTTATTTTTGTGACATGTTTTGTTATTAACACCCAGCATTTGCATCCAACCCTTCTGTCTCATGACACTTCCAGAAACACCTGGAAAATAAAAGGAAACCCATATCCAAGAAGCCGCTCAGCTTTCTTTTCTATATTCAAACAGCTGCTTATAAAGCGGGAATGTCTCTTTAGTGAGACCATGTAAAAAGATCAGGCAATAAGTAGTGCAGAATGAAAGTGTTCCCTTGGCTCAGGTGAAGGAGGAAGTTAACCTCTCCAGCGCCTTCCTGCCGATTAGGATTCCATCACAGTGACAGCTCTTATTGTTATTCACCATGAACAGGTATATCAGACGCCATATCAGCTCTGATTGTAAACACCTGCACGACTGAGCGCAAACGTCTCTAGAGGGCAAACACACGGAACTTTTGAATGAGAGAGCATTATTACACAAGGTATTACTCTGCTGCACATACCCAAGCATTAAAGAAGTCTAGGACACACTAACATCACTTACTGTATTAGTCACTAGTAACAAATCCCAATGAACAGCATTTCGTGGATAATAAAGAAAGAAATTCACACCAGGAAGTGTAGGGTGACAATAGAAAAGTCTATAGAAAAGACTTTGGAGACTCAGAACAGACAAAAGAAAACCAACACTATTATTTTTATTTATTTATTTATTTATTTATTTATTTATTTATTTATTTATTTATTTATTTATTTATTTATTTTTAAGCATTTCCATCATTCTGTACCTGTGAATTAGTTGTTACTATAGAAACAATAATGCATTAGTGCAATTATAGGTGCAATGCTGGCTAAAGTGATCAATGCTCTGGGTTGTTGATCAGAGGATCAGGGTTCAGGCTGCTACTGTTGGGCCCTTGTGCAAGGCCCCTAACCCTCTCTTCTCCAGTGACCCTGTGCTCTGAACCTAATTTCCAAAGCTTGGATATGTGAAAAAAGGAATTCCACTGTGCTGTAATGTATATGTGACAAAATTAATGTGTTATTTTAATCTATGTTCTATAATTAATACTGTATAAACCTGTGATCTGACTCACAGATGTAAGACATGTAAAGTGAATACTTAATAAAATAAGATTCAAGCATTATTGACATGCATACAGGAAACAATCGTGACACAATACTGGGAAATTCTTATTAAATATCCATAGTTAAATATCATATTAAATATCCATAGAAAAGTTTATAAAGGTTTTAAATGTTGATATCCAACCCATTTCTGGGTCCTAAAAGTTGTTGTTATTTTCAACCACTAAATTTTTAAAATGTAATATTATTCAACAGAAGGAAGAACAAAAGTTGATTTAATTAATATAATAATCTATTTGACATTAATCTATCTGTTACCACTGGACATTTCTGTATCTGTACAGTCTGTTGCACCGTAACATATACAGTGTGTGTATATATATATATATATATATATATATATATATATATATATATATATATATATATATATATATACGTATATATATATATACGTATATATATATACGTATATATATACGTATATATATATATATATATATATATATATATATATATATATATATATATATATATATATATATATAATGTGTAGTGCATTGTAAATATGTCTAATAGTCCAACACTCCAAAGAATTTCACTCACCAAGGCACATGTGATGTGGTGATGTGACAATAAAAGTGACTTGACTTGACAAGTCCCACACTGAAAGCAAACATAATCCTGACTTAGTATAAATAAGACACTCACAGACAAAAATTAATTCATTTGTTTATACTGATAAAAAAAAAAAAAAAGAGTTCCATTCAGCTGGTGGTAAAGAACACCGGTGTATTGGTAAAAAGAGTTAAACATTGTGTTGAGTTAAATGTACATAAAAGTGAACTTTAATGTAAAGTCATACCTTGTTGTTGGTGTAATAGCATATAGCATTATTATTAGCAGTTATCTCAAATCATCTTTACCGCAAATTATTCCAATTAGCAAGCAAGCAGTTTGAGGAATGCTTAATAAATTCATTGAAAGAGCACAAAAAAAAGGGAAAATAATGCTTTCCTATTGGAAAACACCGAATCCATGCAGTGACTCAGAACCCCTGGTCGGTTTCTGTATATCTCTATTCATAATTGATGGTCTGAGCTGGAACTGACACTACAGCATGCTAACACATGTACTATGGATTCTCTCCGTGTTTCAGATCCTGCTCTGTGTCTCAACCACAACAACACTCATCTGTCTGACTGGCTGCAGAAGCGTCTGACTCGCCAGCTGTCTGTTTGCCGTCATGTAAATGCCATAGTGGGAGAAGGTAGTCCATTTTGAGAGACAATCTCTTAATAGATCCTTGTAAATGCGCTTTTTTAACTTGCTCTGCTCTTAGCGGATTATTCGTCATGATGTACTTACAACGATGCTCAGAATGACCCACACTCTACCTCTATTGGTTGGGGGATTAATTAAAGCACTACACATTATGTTCAGATAGCAAGCACTCTAAAGTTATTTCTATTATTATTTTCATATAAGTGCATCCTGAAGTGTTTTATTCTTTAAAGAATATTACAATTAAAGAATAGCTTTTTATCGGTTTCTTGTAACAGCTAATGTTCATAATGTTCAGACAACATGAAATAAGTCCCTGTTATTATTTACGTTACAGCAACACTAAACAGTCGGTCCATCTTCACTTCTTTTTATTTCTTTTTTTTTCTCCAATAAATAAATAAATAAATAAATAAATAAATAAATAAATCAATCACAGCTTGTCCTGTTAGTGAGAAAGTGTAAAAATCTCAAATCCCCAAAAATGGTGTTGAATCTGGCTCTACCAAAAAGTTCTCCTTTTCCATAACATTAATTATACATATGGCAAAAGAGAGAGGAAAAAAGAAAACAAAAAAGAAATTATATATATATACAGTGGTGTAACGTGTTGGCCCCTTCCTGATTTTTTATTTTCTTGCACGTTTGTAACACTTGTTTCAGATCATCAAATAAATTTAAATATTATCAATCAATCAATCAAAATTTATTTGTATAGCACTTTCAACATCATAACAATGGACCAAAGTGCTTTACATGGTAAAAAATCATTATATAAGTCATAAAAAGTATAATCATTAAACACATCAAACTAACAATAAAATAAAAGGTACAAAAATAACCATACACAGTATCACAGGAAAACATACCATTCATAAAGCAAAAGCCTTAGAAAAAAAGAAAGTCTTTAATTGTCCTTTAAAACTAACCAAAGTGGGAGCCAATTTCAAAGACAGCGGTAGCCCATTCCATATCACAGGAGCTGCCACGGAGAATACACGATCTCCACTCCTCCTCGACCGTGTTCGCGGGACAGTCACCAACATTTGCTCATCTGCTCTCAAAGAGCGAGAAGTTTTGGATGGGCTCAACATAGCGTTGATGTAGTCAGGAGCCTGTCGATGTAAGGCCTTATACACAGTGATCAGGACCTTATATTCTATCCTATATAACACCCGAAGCCAATGTAAAGAAATTAACACAGGTGTTATGTGATCCCTCTTCTTACTGCCAGTTAAAAGCCTAGCAGCAGCATTTTGAACATACTGAAGGCGAGCTATAAGAGATGTATTCAAACCCAGGTAATAGGGCATTACAATAGTCCAACCTCGTAGAAATAAAAGCATGAACAACAGATTCCAAATCTTTTCTGGAAAGAATAGATTTCAGCTTGGACAACTTCCTTAACTGATAAAAGGATGATTTCACAACAGCATTTACTTTTCGGTCAAAACAAAGTTCTGTGTCAAAAATGACATCCAGGTTCCTAACAAATTTTTCATTTAATTGCAGAAAATTGCTCGCAAGCCATACCTTCACTTCATTTAAACATATGTTGAAACTTTCCCATTCAGCACGCTTGTCCAAAGAAAAATAGAATTGCAAATCATCTGCATAGATGTGGTAATTAATATTGTGGCATCTGAAAATAGACCCCAGAGGCAACAAATACAGAGAAAAAAGTTTGGTCCAAGAATAGATCCCTGAGGGACCCCACACAAAACATCCACAGTGTCAGAAAGACAATTTCCGATCTTAACTGAACATTTTCTGTCCCTGAGGTAGGAACCAAACCACTTCAAGGCCACATCATTAATACCAACATCATCTCTAAGACGTGCTAATAAAATGCCGTGGCCAACGGTATCAAAAGCTGTGCTCAAATCCAGCATCATCAAAGCTACACATTTCCCAGAATCTCTTCCCATTAAAATGTCCTTCACGACTCTTATCAATACTGTTTCAGTACTATGGTTTCTCCTCCATTATTCAAAGATAACACAAGTAAATGCAACATTCAGTTTTTAGGTAAAGGTTTTTATTATTAAGGGAAAACAAAATCCAAACCCACATGGTTTGGATTTTGTTTTTCCTTAATAATAATAAAAAAAGGACACTTTTTCACACCTTATTACTTCACTTGCACTACTGAAGTAGTAGGTATGTAGAGTATTATTGCACCTAGTTGGGGTAGAGGGGCTAGGAAGGGGGTTATTGCACAAATCTTGACAGGACATGCGATGCATTTAAGCATTCGACTGCCTGGGGGAAGAAGCAATTTTTCAGTCTGTCTGTTTTAGATCTTATTACTCCGTATCTCTGTATGTAGTCTACATATCCAAAGCATTGATTAGCTTTTGATTAAGCATGTTGCAGGTAGGCTGGATGTGATGCATTCCCACATACAATTGAGAAGTAGTTACTGCTGATTGGCTGTCACTGGATGTCACTCAATGATACAACCACAAATGAACCTTGCTCACATTTTTAATTCTGAACGTCTTTTATACATAAGACTGGGAATTAACTGCTAAATACTATACAAATTATATCAGTATTAATGTACTAGATGAAGCATTTTGATACAAACCTGTGATGCTATATAACATGAATCAGCAACTTCTGACCAATCGGAATCAAGAATCGAACATTATGGTAGAACAATCTATGATTGTTTTTAATTACTGTTAAATAAAAGTGCTCATTAAATGTACTTGTGAGAATTATAATATTTAGGTAAACTAGTCTGTTTGTCTAGTTTGGACTGTTTCAGGTTTAGTAATAAACTTTTAACTTTTAATAATAATTAAGTAATTAATAGTTTACTACATAAAAATAAATGTTAGGCTTTTGTTAATATATTAAATATTCAAGCAATTCAAAGCAAATCAAAAACTGCTTTATTTAATTTTTTTATTTATTTCATTAGTAATTAAATAAACATTTTAGATTTTAACCGGATATCTAAATATTTTAAAGTTATTTAAACTCATAGAAAGTCATGACATCAAAATCGTGCAATTTTGGCAATTTAAGTAGTTAAAAAAAGTATCTGTATTTATTACTGCATGCATTAGGAGTATCTGTATTTATTAATGTTATTAAGTACTTATTCTGATTCTGATTAGTTATAATGATCCTCCATTTGTTTTACTTTTCTCTGAATTAGTTTATTAGGGTTATATTTTGGTTTTATATTTTCTACTCAGTTTCAGACACAGTTTAAAGATTTTGGACTTGACTTGAGTACATTTTTGTCTATTTTATTTTTATTATACTTAGATATTTATTCTATATATTTATGATTTTTTTTTACTAATAGATATCCACTAAAGCATTTTCAATCCGCAATAAAAGAGACATCCAGGAGTTCCTCAAGCATTTCCATTTTGCTTTAAGTTATAAAATAGATTTAGCCTTCATGTTATGAACATTAAATAACGTCTAAATACATCGTACTTGCTCTTTTAACTTTATACACATCAGGTTTATAAATCCAGAGCAAGGATCATCAGCTGAAGGACCAAGGCCCATATACAGAAATCACTTCATATATTTAATCAACTCTAGTGTTTGTTTTTTTATTTCTTTTTAAACGTGAACCTTTTTTATTTTATTTTGAAAAATTTATTTTATCTATCTATCTATCTATCTATCTGTATATCAGTATATCTGTCTGTCTGTCTATCTAATGGGTTCTGTTTCAGATCCTCTTCTATGGACAAATATACAAATTTATGGAAATTATGCATTAGACCAATATTCAAATTCTCATCCTTTTATTTATTTATTTATTTATTTATTTATTTATTTATTTATTTATTTATTTTGCTATAAATGAATCACACTAATAGTTAAGTGTTAAAAGGTAACTTTTTGTTAATCCGTCATTTTTCTGGGATTTTTATGTACCTGGGTATTTTATAAAGCTGAACCTTTGGAAATTCATAAAAAAGCTAGAATGAATGAAAAGAATGAAAGCATAATGAATGAATACTAGTGAGAGAGATTGAGAGGTTGCAAGATAAGTGCTATAACAGCGGTTCTAACATTTAAAGAATTTTCCCTAAACCAAACCAAAGGTATTGTGCACACGTTTATTGTGTAGAGCGTATGAGAGAAGGCTACAATACTGTAAGTCCCCCGTGTCCTCGGTTACCGTGGCAACATGCGCTTCGTCAAGCTCAGCTGATCGAATGTCACCGTCCTCCTTTGATGCCATAATGGGTTTGACCTCTGACCTTTGCCTTTCACTGCTGTGAAGAAGTGACACTTTGCTCATGTGTGAAAACACAGGCTTAGCCTAACGCTCCGTCCTCTCCGACACTGACAGCAGTGAGGGTTAAACAGCACAGCGGTTACACAACCCACTCCAACTGACATGATCTGTAAATACAGGAACAAACAAATGCGTTACTAAAACAAATATCCATTTTATTACTTATGAGTGAGGACACAAGCATCCTGCTAACCTGTCCTGTGAGACCAGGTTTTTCAGTCTTCTTCCCACTTTCACTCATCTTACTGATTACATTCCAGATGTTATGCTGAGACTTGAGAAGATGTGAGAGACCTTACATTCATCAGTGCAGCAATGAAGAAAATACGGTTAAAAAAAAAAAAAAAAAAACATGAAAATGTCGCTTTTTTTTCTTTTTGTATATGAAACTTATTTCATTCTTGTTCTTATTCTTATTCTTATTATGCCATGGTTAACATTTAGACTGAATTAGTAATAAAAAAGCATCTTTTCAGAAACAAAAGAAAAGTGGGAGATCTAAGTTTCTGTATCTGCCACACAAATAAAAACACACACATTCAGGTGCACACACTAATACACAAATACACATGCACACACACGCACACAAACATGCTCACACACACGCACACAAACATGCACACATACACACACACAAACATGCATGCATACACAAACACACACGCACACATTCATGCTCACACACACACACACACAAACATGCACACACACAAACATGCATGCATACACAAACACACACGCACACATTCATGCTCACACACACACACACACAAACATGCACACACACAAACATGCACACACACACACACACACACACACACACAAACATGCACACACACACAAACATGCATGCATACACAAACACACGCAAACATTCATGCTCACACACACACGCACACAAACATGCACACACACACACACACACACACAAACATGCACACACACGCACACAAACATGCTCACACACACGCACACAAACATGCACACATACACACACACAAACATGCATGCATACACAAACACACACGCACACATTCATGCTCACACACACACACACACACAAACATGCACACACACAAACATGCACACACACACACACACACACACACAAACATGCACACACACACAAACATGCATGCATACACAAACACACGCAAACATTCATGCTCACACACACACGCACACAAACATGCACACACACACACACACACACAAACATGCACACACACAAACATGCATGCATACACAAACACACATGCACACATTCATGCTCACACACACACACACATAAACATTCGCACACACACACACACACACACAAACATGCATGCATACACAAACACACACATACACATTCATGCACACACACACACACAGAAACATGCACACACACACACACACACACAAACATGCATGCATACACAAACACACACATACACATTCATGCACACACACACACACAGAAACATGCACACACACACACACACACACACACACACACACACACACACACACACAGAAACATGCACACACATCCATGCACACACACACACATACATGCATGCACACACACGCACACACACACGCATGTACACACGTAAACACACACACACCTTCATGCACACATATGCACATGCTCACACACACAGACACAGACTAAATGCTACTTAAAGATAAAATTAGTTTCATTATTTTTATGTTAAATCTATAAATCAGCGTAAAATATTAATAATGGCTTTCATATTTTTTGAGAGTCCAAGCACATGCAATATAATCCATTATAATGCGTTTTCACCGAGACGTCCGTTTCCATCTTCCAGTACAGGAAGTTTGTGAGTTCAGATAGATCCGTATTTACATCAGCTTCAGAAGTGACAACAAACTCAGAAATGTGTCTGTGGTTTAAAGCCCTCGAGTGTAAAATATCCACACGTATGAAATTACATTTAAAATATATAGTGTTTTACTTCATGTGGTGTTTTTTTCACATGATCACACATTTTAGAGCGTGTTTTCATTTTTATGACAGGATTTAATCGTTCTTTTTTCTTTTTACAATATGAAGGAACTATATAGTGAAATGTAGCGTAATACTGTGTGTTTATCTCCTGATCACATTGTATTACTCACATGGAACATTTAACCTGATCGTTTTCCACGTTTTGTCTCGAACTGCCTGTTTTTATTGAGACTGTTCTGCTGTTGTAACTCACCTCCATCCTCCTGTGTATACAGTATACGGAGATGCTTTTCTGCTCAGCACGGCTGCAACGAGCGTTAACTTGAGCGACGTACAGTAGCTTTCCTTTCAGCTTGAACCAGTCTGATCTTTCACTTCTCAATGAGACGTTTCTGAAATGATGCTCGATGGATGTTTTTAGTCCCTCACACCATTTGTGTGAATCGAAAAGACTGTTGTGTGTTAAAATTTCTGAAATACTCAATTCAACTCCAACATTCAGGGTCAAAAGTCAATAAGCTCATGTTTTCTTCACCTTCTGATGGTTGTGTATATATAGGTGTGTGTGTGTGTGTGTGTGTGTGTGTGTGTGTGTGTCTGTGTGGAGATATAAGTATGTTCACACTAATAGACATAAAATAAGACTTTCCACTCTTCATGTAGTGTGTGTGTTCACCTTAGAGGCAAAGCAAGCAGATCGATCTCATATCGCTTCCTTCAAACCCAGCCGCTGTTGTTCACAATCTCTCTCTCTCTCTCTCTCTCTCTCTCTCTCTCTCTCTCTCTCTCTCTCTCTCTCTCTCTCTCGATTCCCCAGATGATCTATGTTACTACAAACCTAGTTGTTTTTAAGCGTACCAGTCAAATGTTTGTGTACTCTTACTCATAGGTATTAATTTTTCTCTACTATTTACTTATATTATTATTATTATTATTATTATTATTATTATTATTATTATTATTATTATTATTATTATTATTATGCAAATAGTTTCTATTTTAAGTGAATAAAATCACTATTCCCTCGAGAAGCTTCCCAAGCTCTCAGCATCTTCTCCAGCTTCACGAAGAGCCTTTTCTCAAATTTGACACACACACACTAAATGACCGACAGTGTGTTGATGGACATCTGACCTTTACACCTATAATGTGCTTCTTCCCTTAAATTGTTACCACAAAATTTAAAGAACACAATTGCATAGAATGTCTTTGTGCGTTTTGTTTGCTGTTGAATTATCTTTTTCTTTCACTGGAACTAAGAGGTTTAAACACCGTACCCGACGTGATAACGACCCTGTGCACAAAAGCCCAAGCTCCATGCAGACACAGTTAGAGTGAAAGGTTGAAGTGGAAGAACTCGAGTGTCCTGAACAGATCCCTGACTCTGATTCGGCCTCAACCCCACTGAACACTTCTGGGATAAACTGGAACCTTCTCACCATCCCAACATCAGTGCCTGATCTCACTAATTCTTTGTGTATAAACTGATGATCACAAATCCCCACAATCACAGTGAAGCGCATTATAACAGCAGAAGGTGGAATACATCTGGGACAGGATGTTCAACAAGAACATGTAGTTGTGATGGTCACGAGTCCACAAACTTTCAGACTTATAGCTTTTCAGTGCTTCTCATAAACTCTAAATGAAATTTAAGTGTAAATGAATTGTTTGAAAGTAAAATATATATTTTGGTAGAAAATGTTTACTTACAAGTTAACTGTTTCATTTATTGAAATGTGTGTGTGTGTGCGTGTGTGTGTGTGTGTGTGTGTGTGTGTGTGTGTGTGTGTGTGTGTGTGTGTGTGTGTGTGTGTGTGTGTGTGTGTGTGTGTGTGTGAGTTATAATAAAGTGACAGTGAATAGGTAATTTGGCAGTTGTGTAAAAAAAAAAAAATAATATTAATAATAATAATAATAATAATAATAATAATAATAATAATAATAATAATACATTGTTGCCAAACACAAACCTGGAAAAGAAGCATGAGACATTTGACTTAATACGGACTTTCACTTTTCCAGGATTCTCTCTTTCTTTAAGAAATGAAATGATGAGAAGTGATGTATGTATCATCATGGATAGGTTGAGTGGGACTTTTGAGCCCTTTTGGGGAAGGAATTGAAGGATTACAGCGCCATCTGCAGGCCATAAATTGTGTGTATCGTTATCATTGAGGACTATTTTTATATTTAAATTAACATTTTTAGAATAAAATCAGGATCCAGAAAATTTAGACAAGAACAAGCTTCCTAAAAAATAAAATAAATAGGTTAGAACCGAATCGCCAATCAAATATTTTAGCTTTTTAATATATCTTTTTTTTTTATTGCTGAAAATAATAAGTCTGTGATACTGGTCCTAATGTATCTTATCCTAACACACACACATATATATATATATATATATATATATATATATATATATATATATATATATATATCCTGATATATATCCTGATATATATCCTGATATATATATATATATATATATATATATATATATATATATATATATATATATATATATATATATATATATATATATATATATATATACACACACACATATACTCTATATATATACATAGAAAGGTAGATAGAAAGGTATATATATATACACCTTTCTTATAGAAACTCATAAAATAACTTCAAAAAACTTTCTGTTAAACATTTTGTTATATAGGTTGTACAGTTATATAATATATATATATATATATATATATATATATATATATATATATATATATATATATATATATATATATAGATTTATTATTGATTATATGGATTATTTTTGTAAAATAATTATTATTTTACATTTTTAATTGTATTATTTTAAAAGATTTATCAAAAATGTGATTAGTTAATAGATAAGTAGAAGCAAATCTTTTAGACTGAACTTTGTTTTTAATTATTTACAGTGTTATTATTACTATACGTTTTATTAAACATGTATTTATTTTGTTTATTTCACTTTTGAGTCTTTATTCTTAAATTTGTTACAAGATCTTTAAAAATAAATTATTTGATAATGATTTAAATATAAATAATATCTGATTTGGATTTTAACTTCATATTAGGATTTTTCCTTCTTTGTTAAATCCGGACAAGTGAAAAGTAAAGCGTGTGGAAAAGAGACAGGAAGGTGGTGCTTATAAATGAACCATGGACTCTCTGCACACACATCTCCTTGTCTAATCAAGGCACGTGGGAAAGGCACACGTAACGGCATGTGGCACGTGCTTTGATATGATCTGTCGTGCCACTCGTTAGAATGTTAAGTACAACTGATATGCTGGAATACATGGATATACAGGATGTCATGATGAACCACTTCTTGTCTTTTCTATAGTTTTTTTGCAGATTCTTAAACACACACACACACACACACACACACACACACACACACACACACACACACACACATGCGCGGCTTGAATTCCAGAGATCAAAGTATAATCCATCACTGTACACTTGCACTAAAGAGGATAAGTAATAATTAAATAATTAAATAATTAAACAAACAAACAAACAAACAAATAAATAAATAAATAAAGATTTGTCTGGTGAAAAATACAAATCCCTTACAGGCACTTTAAAGAATATTTCATATACAGATTGACTTAACAACACTATGAACAAATAATAACAATGAAAAACAATAAACAATAGCTTTATTATTTATTATGAGCTGTTATGGTATAAATAACGATATATATAATAATGTGTAGGAGTGAATAGATAGATAGATAGATAGATAGATAGATAGATAGATAGATAGATAGATAGATAGATAGATAGATAGATAGATAGATAGATAGATAGATATATTCGCCCAATGCTTCTCGACCCAAATCTGTGAAAAATCGGATGTAATTTTAATCAACTCAAACTTCAAAATATCACAGAATTTGCTCGAATTTAAGATTCATTTCTGTGATGTGAAAATCAGGAAATCCTGAAGGGACTGAACACTGTGATTTATATCTAAGTCAGAGTTATTAAAGAAAATGAATTCATTAAAGTATTAAACACAAAAGCAACCACATGGACATAAAGGTCTCAAGACTCAACTTCATAATTACAGAGATATGATTTATATCAATACGATTATTAAAGCTTATTATTATTATAAACAATTATTATATCATTATAGTCAAGTCATAATGATAATTGATGATCTCTCTCTCTCTCTCTCTCTCTCTCTCTCTCTCTTTTTTTCTCTCTCCATCTCTCTCTCTCTCTCTCTCTCTCGCTCTCTCTCCTTTTAATGGACTTCATAAAAACCTTTTTTTTTTAAAAATTTGACATAAGCCTTACCTCCATACTGTTTTCTAAAATATTAATAAAGTGTTAATGAAGGTGTTACGAAGGACAAGACAATGTTGTAGGCATCCCTTTCCTTTACGCGGAGCGAGTCGTTAAACTGACGAGCTGTTCCTTTCCTCATTGTCGTAAATATAGACCAGGTTTCCTCCTAGTATTGTGCACCTTTATGAAAACAATTTGATATTACACACACATACCCACACTCACACTCACACACACACACACACACACACACACACACACACACACACACACACACAAATGCAAGTTTGGATTATATAAGATTATATATAGTGTCTAAATGTCATTAAAAGCAGTTAAACAAGGTCAATTACTTTGTACTAATTATCTGATAAATAGATTTGCAGACAGCTTTAATTTCTACATCATGATTAAAACATTTACGTAGCATTTTTCTCTTTCTTGAACTTTAATGCTGTGCATCATTCTTAAGAGATTTCCTGTTCTCATTCACTGTACTGTATGTTATAATAGCTCTAAACTGTCATAACCTCACCAAGACTCTACTTGTTTCCTGTCCTGATGATTTTTTCCATCAATACTAAGATTCAGGTCTTTAATAATATAGCATGTATAAATAAATAAATTTCATGTTTCATACGTAAAAGATTTGTGTTAATGCAGACAAAATTGTGAAAATGTAAAAAAAAAAAAAAAAAAAATTCGTAAGATTTAATATATATATATAAATAACCTTTTCATTTAGATTTTTGGGAATGTTTTTTAAGGTTTGTCACAATTTATATACAGTATATGACTTGTACTATACATTTATGGAACTATGTTACAGTAAAAGGATCCTAAAGGATCAAAAAGCTGGACATGGCCTTGTTAAAAATGAACATTGTCGCAAAGCAGCTTTACAGGGACCTAAAATTCTGAATGAAGATTATAAAGTGAAACATTTCTATTTATCCATTTATATCCCTTTTATTTAGCATTATGCATGCAAATCTATAATATCTACTACAACTGCTTATAATTATCTATAGTTTGCTATAATGATTCATTAAGTATTGTTTATAATACATTATATCAACAGTATAAGAAAAAGCTCACCCTTTTATAAGGCATCACAAGACCTGCCTTTTTTTTTTCTTTAACAAATTAATCCTATACATAACGCATAATAATGGGTCGTGTAAAGCATTTTTCCCACGTATTATAACTACTGTATGTAAAGAGATATGCACTTTCTTATGAATTGTTTATGAATGCATTATACTATGTTATGAATGTATGAACTTCATCGAAAGTGTTACTATGAGAGCTTTTTGAGATTTTTTTTTTTAAATAACACAAAACTTTCATCCCATCTTCTGATAAATACATTTTCAGCTTTGCAAGTTTATTTTTACTACATCCGTGAAAGCATTTTGAAGCCAAAATGATACACGTCAGACATGTGTGAATGCATGAGTGAAGAATAGAGAGAAATAGACGGAGAGTGCAATTATGTTCGCTTAGACTCTGAGGTGCAAATGTATGAAAAAAGCCAGAGATCAGCAGTCAGAAGTCATGATTGTTGTGGCAGCTCGGGAAAGCTACGTCACCTGAATGCACCGGCAAACGTTTCTGTGATGCACAAGCGCCGTGATCCTGCTCCGTCTGCACCCTGTGACCTACATAAAAACCTCAAATGTTGCTTTGCTCCGTTTAGGACACGGGACAGAAATAAAACGACACTGAAAGGAAGTATTTCACTAAATATGTCCAAATTGAAGACATTGATAAATGAAGACATTTCCAGTTTATCTTTATCACTGTATTCTAATGTTCTATGGAAAATCTGCCTCTGTGGATGTATGTAATATACACACCAATCATCTATAAAATTTAATTCACCTGCCTGATATTGTGTAGGTCCTCCTAGTGCCACTAAAACACCTCTGACTCATTGAGGCATGGACTCCACAAGGCCTCCGAAGAAGCGTTTTGGAGCGTCTGACACCAAGACGTTAGCAGCAAGTCCTGTAAGTTGTAAGGAGGAAACTTTATGGATTAGAATTGTTTGTCCAGCACATGACACCTGAGATAGATACAGGCTCCCTGTGACCCGAGAAGTTCGGATAAGAGGTAGAAAATGAATGAATGAATGTCCAGCACATCCCACAGATACTCCATCAGATCTGGAGGCCAAGTCAACACCTTGAATTCTTCCTCAAAACATTCTGGAAACATGTTGCCGAACGCCAGGGTGTAAAGGCTGTTAAGAAACAACCGTTGGCACGAAGGACTGTATTTGGCCTTCAACAATGTTTTTGGTGTTTAGGTTTGGATAGTTCCCTGACAGAACATTAGGGGAGATTCGTCAGTGTGTCTTGTGCTACACGTGTTTGCCCTGCCTGATCCATATCCCCTCCCTGCCTCTGCACACCTGTTCCTTATGTTCCTTTAATTACCTCCCCAATTTATTCCTGTTGTCTTGCATGTCCTTGCAAGTCCTTACAGTTGTGTGCCTCTTTTGTTCCCAGTATCCTGTTTTTGTATTGCTTCATTTCTTCCTAGTGTTTTCCTGTGTATGTTTTTTGTTTCGGGTTTAAGGTTTGATTTCTTGTTTTTAAGTTATCCATGCCGCTATCCATGCATTCGAGTCTGATTTTGTTCCAGAGGAGGCTCTCCGTCACCGACAACATGTCAAAGTTACATCCTTCCGAAAGCTACGACCCAAGGTTTCCCACCAGAACATTGCTCGGATCATCACACCAGTTTGGTTTGCCTTCTTCTGAGAGTGCATCCTATTTTTTTTTTTTTTTTCAAAAGCCATCATTATTTTCAAGCACGAGACTAATCTCCAAACTCTTCTGTGTTAAATACACAGTTTAGGGCATGAGGGCCTACTATAACTCTGAAATTAAGAAGAATCAAAAGTCAAATCAGCGTTTTTATCACACAAAGGCAAAAAAACAACCCATTAAAGCAAATCATCTCCATTTCAACTCCATTTACTTTTCCTATTTCACCTTCCACTTATACCAATGCTAAAGTACAAACTCTGTATGTTTGTTCATGTGTATAAATGAATATTAAAGCAATTCTCTCAGAGCTAAATGTACTCTCTCTTTCTCTCTTTCTTTCTCTCTCTCTCTTTCTTCTTCTTTGATTTTTTTCCCCGTCTACCTTCTGCAGTCTCACCGAAGGCTAAATACAATGCTTTTACATATATTACCTTTTGATTAATGGAGCTGGATTCATTATTCTGGCCTTGTGCTAATTAGAAAAAAAACCCAGACGCTAATGATATACAGTCAGAATAATTCCTGCCCAACAGGCATGAGAGCGTATCGGCTTCCTGCTGATGCACCCGTGTTACCCACCTGAAAACCAGCCCAGAACCGAAAGAACAACAAAGGAAGAGGAAAGGATTGTTGGATATACAGTATAGCCTGTATAAAGATTTATATCAGCAATGTTGCTTTTAAAATTCACGTTATTAAAAAGTCTGAAATGTCAAAAACATATAATAAAAAGCAGTAAACAGTGAACTATTAAACCGAATCAAGCCTTCTATAATTGTACAAAGGTGCATTTTACAAGGAACTCAGCTGGAATGTTGTTCCAGTGTCTTGTTAAATCATCATCATCATCATCATCATCATGGTTCTCCTTCAGACCTGTATGTATGTTCTCTTACAGACCTTCATAAATTCATTCAAGAAATCCAATCACTTGGTTCGAAAAGGCTCCTCAGACCATTCAGATGTTGCACGTGGTCTGACTTTTCTTCAGTTCCTCACCCATAACTTTAGTTCCTACCTACAGTTTGTTCCCATGGAAGAAAATCTCCTTGGATAACCATGGTTGGTTTCATCTCACACTGACATACATAACCTCTATTAAGTGTGTTTCTGAAGATATTTTTTTAGTAAGTGGGAAAGAGTTTGTGGAAAAATTGTGGATGGTGGGAAGGAGCCAGCGGGAAGTCGGGAAAAAGTCTGTGGGAAGTGGGAAAGAGTCCTAAGTATCTGAAAAAAAAGGCCAGTGGAGTTTGAGTTTGTGGGAAGGTGGGAAGGAGCCAGTGGGAAGTGGGAAAAGAAAGTAAGAAGTGGATCGAGTTTGTGGGAGGAGAGCAGGGGCAGTTCTAGGCTTTTTTTTTAGGGTGGCTCCAGAACCCATGTCTGTGATCTCAGCCACCCTAAAACTAAAAAGGATAATTTTTACTTTTAAATAAACAGGGGCACGGTGGCTTAGTGGGTAGCACGTTCGCCTCACACCTCCAGGGTCGGGGTTCGATTCCAACCTCCGCCTTGTGTGTGCGGAGTTTGCATGTTCTCCCCGTGCCTCGGGGGTTTCCTACTGGTACTCCGGTTTCTTCCCCCAGTCCAAAGACATGCATGGTAGGTTAATTGGCATCTCTGGAAAAATTGTCCGTAGTATGTGATTGCGTGAGTGAATGAGAGTGTGTGTGTATGTGTGCGTGTGCCCTGTGATGGGTTGGCACTCCGTCCAGGGTGTATCCTGCCTTGATGCCCGATGACGCCTGAGATAGGCACAGGCTCCCTGTGACCCGAGGTAGTTCGGATAAAAGCGGTAGAAAATGAGTGAGCGTGAGTGAGTGAGAGAGTAAATAAACAATAAAAATGACGTTAAAAAGCAGGACGTGTCGTCGATGTGAAAGAAAATTATTTATCAGTTTGATCCAAGAGCGATTTTTTTTTACTTTGCTTTTACGCACGTGAGTTGTAGTCTTTCAAAATTTTAGTCTCTTTATTTGAACGAAGAAGCACAGCGTGCACATCAGTCAGAGCTGGAGGCTTTTATCTATAACGTTAATCGGTGGAAAGCCGCAAAGACGGCAACCAAAAACAGTGAAATGTCACTATTCTTATTACCAGAGTTGTAGCACAAACAAAATATTAATGCAAACAATCCATTCAATACTAAATAAAAATAACATTTATTGATTTGGTCTTTGTCTTGTGAATATTAGTTCATTAATGACTGCATTCACTGGACACACTGTTTGTAGAGAATGCACACATACATGAACTGATCTGATTCAAGACTGGCATCATTACATCATGCATAACATTTTGGTGTCCACTTTTGCCATTTAATAATACCATAACTTTTGGCTTACTATGTAGTCATATAATATATAATATAAAACTCTTCTTGTTTTAAATTCTCACTGAGGGCTAAAAAACATAAAGATGAAACCCTAGAACCGTCCCTGGAAGAGTGGAAAGTGAAAAAGAGATTCTGGGATCATTAGATTCAGAAGAGCGTGAGAAAGTGAACAAGAGTTTATGGAAGGTAGGAAGGAGACAGTGAGAAGAGACAGAAGAATGTAAGAAATGGCCTTTAAATCTGGGGAAGAGTAAAGTAAATGTGACGTGGGAATGTTTCAGAGGGAAAAAGACTGAAGGAAGTAAGAGAGGAAGATGAAGGAAGTGCCTGAGCCGAGTAGTTCATATGTTTCTGTGAAATTCGGTAACAATGGACATCCAGGAGCTAAAATTAGGCAGGTTGGGAGCACATGGCTTTCTAAAAGGTAATTTCACCAAAAGATGCAGGTCTTACCTTTAAAAAAAAAGTTCCCCAACTTTCCAGCTGTAAAAAATTAAGATTAATTTCAACCTTCTTCCTGTGAAACTCTTTAGCCTTTGAATGTGCTTGTGTTAGAATCCTGCCTTACAGCATCACAAGTTCTCGCTCCAAGTGTCTCACTCCTGTTCCCTTTGCATCCACACTCCCTCTTTTAAGAGCTGAAGCTCACTTTCAAGGTGAAAGTAAAAGAATTTGCACAAAGCCAAGGGACGGAGCACAAGCACACAATTACACAGTTATGAGCTGGGCCACATTTCTGCTCCCAAAACTGGAGAAATGCTCTCCTTTGAACAATCCTCTCACGCCTTACAAGATTACTCAGAGACTTCTGTCACAGGAAGGAGGACATGAACTTTTTTTTTTCCCCTTTTTCATGTCACTGCCTCAAGCATTGCTGTTCCTTTGGTGATGGTTTCTGCTTAACACTGGGCTTTGGCAACGTGACAGAGAGAAGAAACTGTGAGAACCACCGCTGACATATTCCCAGTCCCTTTATTCACTTGTCAAACTCTCTTTTCTGGACACCTGCTTGATTATGACAGCCGTATATTGCAAATAGTTCATATGAAAGTTGATTTGCCAATGAAATGTTAATGAATTAGACTTCCCCCTCTGCTTTTTTTTTTTTTTTTTTATTCTGGGACACCAGTTTTGAACATTTTTCAAAGTAACCCCATAATTCCACTGTTTGCGATGAATTAATAATGGCCGCCTTGTCACTGAAGTATCACTTTTGCTCTCTAATCAGCATGCCCGTATCAGAAGTTTCTTGAAAGGTATTCTGGTTTTTTTTTTTTTTTTTTTTTTTTTTTTTTGCAAGCATCAGAACAATTAGAAACTTTTAGAAGCGAGCAATAATATTCATGCAAGTTTATACTGTACAGTATGTGACCCTTAAAGCTTTATGGCCTTTTTTTTTCCTATGATCAAGTATAAGCTTTGTAAAGAACTCAAGACATAGAAATAAAGATCACAACAAGATTTTATTTCATCTCTTCCAAGCACAGAGCTGTTTAAGGGGCTGTAATACAAATATAAATCTCTACCAGAAGACCAGAAACTAAAGGGGTGAAGAAAAAAAATTGTGTAAGCAGTTGTATTGACTTAGGATATGTCAAAGATATGTCGACATTTATTTAAGGAAAGTTCGGGATGTACACACTCAAGTTAGGTGTCTGCTTGGGTTAATATTCTGGGCTTCTCATTAAGATTATTAAAATGTTGCTACTGTAGATCTTTTTTGACTGGAATCATTTAAGACTTTGTTTTTAATCTCAGCTTTTATTTATCACATTTACACAGCGGAGGGCACGGTGGCTTAGTGGTTAGCACGTTAGCCTCACACCTCCAGCTTTGGGGGTTCGATTCCCACCTCCGCCGTGTGTGTGTGTGTGTGTGTGTGTGTGTGTGTGTGTGTGTGTGTGTGTGTGTGTGTGTGTGTGTGTGTGTGTGTGTGGAGTTTGCATGTTCTCCCCGTGCCTCGGGGGTTTCCTCCGGGTACTCCGGTTTCCTCCCCCGAGCCAAAGACATGCATGGTAGGTTGATTTGCATCTCTGGAAAATTGTCCGTAGTGTGTGAGTGAATGAGAGTGTGTGTGTGCCCTGCGATGGGTTGGCACTCTGTCCAGGGTGTATCCTGTCTCAATGCCCGATGACACAGGCTAGCGTGACCCGAGAAGAATGAATGAATGAATGAATGAATGAATGAATGAATGAATGAATGAATGAACATTTACACACCTGAGCAGGCCTTCGTGGCAGTGGTAGCTTAGCCGTTACAGTGTCGACCTACTGGTGGTAAGGTTGTGAGTTTGAATCCCAAAACCAGCAAGCTGCCCCTGCTGGGCTCTTGAGCACGGCCTTTAACCCTTAACTGCTTAGTGGTATAAATGAAACAAATGTAAGGTGTTCTGGATAAAAGGTAGAAATGTGCAGCTAAATGTAGGCCTTGCACAATGGTCCGATTCAGGCAGCTTTGCAATCATAGCATTTGAGCAAATTATCCTCCAATTAATAGTATAACTTTGTCTTACTGGCTTCAAAATTTGCCACTTCCTAACAAAGCAATTTCCAGCACTGCTGCTAACATCTGCTAACTTGGTTGTGCCACTATACCGTGCCAAAGCCCGGACCATTCTCTAGACAGAATATGCTTCAGGTTGGCATCTGGGAGTTTACACAGGTAGCAAAATCCATCCTTCTCAAAGCACGTATTGACTAGCGAGAATATCTTAAAAGGCACAGATTGGATTGTCGGCATGTCAGTTGCCTGTCTACTGCTCCATGTCAGTTTAGTAAAACCCCTTGTTGTGTCTTAGAAATACTGTTTCCATCTGTTTCACTTCACCCACTTACCATCCTCACCCGTTTCAGGCATGTCTTCCCACACGTCTACAGTATGACTACCTTTCCAAATCAGGTCTTTTCTTCTGTTCTGCCCTGTCCTTGCTCTGATCCCCCTAGAGACTACACACTTGGAATTTCCTTCTCCTGGCTTAGTTGGTTGGTTTACTAGCTTTACAGAGGTCATAGACCTGCTCTAGCTTGTACACTTCTGAAAGTGTACGATATGCAGTACAAAAAATGGACGGATCCTAAGAAGGTTCCTTGGCTCGCCCAGCCGCTTCCACACCACGGCAATGACATTTCTCTCGCTACTTTAATTGATCTTCTAAAAGGAATGGTCTTAAATCTTCTGAATGTATGCAATTTTATGCAAGTTTAATTAGATAGTTTGACTTTTCCAAATTATTTGGAATTAGCATCAATAATGCGCAACATATTCATTTAAGAGAGAAGCCATCCAGCACCGTAAAGAAATCTTAGGACACAATGACAACCTTGATTAGAGTATGATATGAATGACTCTATATTATGAACTAGAAGTAAATAAATTAAGATGAAACATAAGAAATGAATGCTTGTCCTTTACATGGTCATTCATGGCATTATTTGGAATTATTATAATTAATGCCATAAATGACCATGTAATCTTGCATGTAATTTTGTTTTAAGCAACTTTTCAAGCAGCACATATTTATGTTTGAGGTAAGTCTATGCGCTGTCTATTAGCATAAGCAAACACTGATCACTTGTACTGTGGAATTGAATATAGACGCCTGCTTTTAATTTTGGCACGACGTTCTATATCGGAAGAAGTTTATCCGAAATGGTTGCTCTCTCTCCCTCGTTCTCTCTCTGGAGTAAAACCAAAAAAATTCTCCACATAAAGTTGAATACTGAATAGAACATCTCCAATAATTTAGCACAGAGCCACCTGAAGCCCCCCACAGGTAAAGGGCTGGTCTAATTAGTTCCCATCAAATATGTAATTCTTCTTCTCTTTCTGTTGGAATAACGCCGCAAGGGAGGTCAAAAAGCTAAAGCCAAAAGCTAAGCTATCTGAAAAATAATGTATGAAAATAGACACTATCACCCGAAGCCATGGTACATTTATATGCCTGACGTGGCACTGACATCAATGTTGAGTTGAATTCTAATTGAATTTTGGGGGCGAGGAGACGTATGTGTAATGTTACCATTAATATGAATGCCGTCAGCCTAAATATTTCACCAGCCCTCATGGATAGTGGACTCATCATCCTCGACCTCTCAAAAAAAAAAAAAAAAGCTAATTAATTGATTTGGGGGGTAATTGAATACTAAACATGTTCAAGTAAAAAAAAAAAAAGGATCTGGTAGACTGGGTTTTAGCTAAAGGAGATGTGGCTAGTTTTTGGTGTTGCTTTTCATGTGTTTTAAAGTAAATAAATTAATTCAGGCGCTTCATCCTTCAGACGGAGTGTCTCTTTAATTTGGAAGCTGTTGTTCATGTTTTGTCACAGCCTCCCATCTTTCCATTTCCTCCTCCTCTTTTAAAAGCTCACGAGTACCACTTGTCTCCGGCTGAACAGAAAAGCGAGGAGATATGGGCCGCCTGAATTATTTACGCACCCACAACACATACACTTTTGCTTTTCAAGCATGAGTTATAATTTCATTAGAAACTTTGGGCCGCGTCGCCGGCTAGTTAAATATTAAAATCTTCCGCTGATCACTTTCGATTAGCCATGCCTGTGAAATTCCCTGAGATGTCAGAACTGGTGTTTCCTCCCTCACTCTTACTCTCTATTGCACTCACTTTCTTTTTCTCGCTCCTTGTTTGTTCACACAAAAAAAAGAGATACTCCAGTAATTGCACGCCTCCGTTTAGAATCAACAGAGGAGCCGAGGCTCCTGGGAAGTTTAATGGGGCCACGGCTGCAGCGTCAGGATGAGTGGCCTCGTTAGGAGATGACTAAAGGGTGGAGTTGAGCATGTTAGCTCATTATAGAACACCAACAGCCAAGGATTAGACCTTCCAACCGAGATAGCTATGGAAGGTTGAAGGAAGATATTGTGGGATAAAATACTGTATTTGTGGAACAGTACTGTTGAATTCTCTACTAGAATAGTTCTCCCAGTCCTGGGTTTATAAAATAGGGTTTAAATCAAGTCCACCATTGTTGTTATTCCATCATTTATAAAGTTATTTCTCAAGGAAAAATAGATGAATTGTATGTGAGTCAATATCAGGTGTTAAATTCCTACAGCAGTTGCACAGATGGCATGAAACTAGGACATTTCAATATATTGCGTCAACTTTAAAATAATATATGATTCACTTTTCAATATTATATTTTTAGAATCAAATTCATAAATAGGGGGCACGATGGCTTAGTGGTTAGCACGTTCGCCTCACACCTCCAGGGTTGGGGGTTCGATTCCCGCCTCCGCCTTGTGTGTGTGTAGTTTGCATGTTCTCCCCGTGCCTCGGGGGTTTCCTCTGGGTACTCCGGTTTCCTCCCCCGGTCCAAAGACATGCATGGTAGGTTGATTGGCATCTCTGGAAAATTGTCCGTAGTGTGTGAGTGTGTGAGTGAATGAGAGTGTGTGTGTGCCCTGTGATGGGTTGGCACTCTGTCCAGGGTGTATCCTGCCTTGATGCCCGATGACGCCTGAGATAGGCACAGGCTCCCCGTAACCCGAGAAGTTCGGATAAGCGGTAGAAAATGAATGAATGAATGAATGAATGAATGAATGAATGAATGAATTTCATAATTAAATAATTATAACCAACTGGCATAAATTCTAAAAAATGAAACATACCCACAAGCCATGATTATTAGGGTCCAAGCATGAAATTAAGTCTGTAAAATGTTTTTAATGCATATCAGGGAATTTGCAATCTAAGGGACAACTAGATATGGGATAAAGGTTTGCTTTGTACCTCCTGGGGTGGGGAGTCTGGTTCCTTACTCTGCCTTGTTTGTGGACTCTCCCGGGGTGGGGAGTCTGGTTCCTTACTCTGCCTTGTTTGTGGACTCTCTCTCTTCCTCTGAGTACTCAGTTTTCCTCCACAGTCCAAAGACATGCTTATGGGCAAATTGGCATCTCTACCTATACTGCAATGTGTGAATTTGTGTGAGTTTGGGATTGTGCTATGTGATAGTTTGGCATCTCGTCAAGGGTGTCCCATGCCTTGTGCCTCAAGTCTCCTGGGATAGACTCCAGGCTCCTTGCTATGGATGGAAGAATGGATGAATGCATGGATGGGTGGAAAGAAAGATCAATGGCAGGATGGAAGGAAAGATGGATGGATGGATGGATGGATGGATGATGATAAGTAGCCAGGCGAAGGCAATGTCTACTACTGTAGCAGTGATGTGAAATGTCTTTAGTATGTATTACAGCTTTATTTATTATGGATCCCCATCATCCATGTTCATTATCCCTGAAGCATTAATGAAACATGGTGGTGGTAGTATCATCTCGTTAGATACCCTTTACCTCTTGGTTGTTTCTTTCATGATCCCCTGCTTTTCCTAGTCACCAATATAACAATGTTATATCTCTAGACCAAAAACCCAGGTTGATTCTTTAACATTTGTATATTTGAAATAATACATTTAATGGATGTTTCATGGGATGTTTATAATTTTTTTCTCAAGCATTTGAGATAGTTCCTCGTTTTCATGAAACCGCTTGTAATGAGCCCTACTTGAATATTATGGACTATTTTGTGTTGATTTACAATACAGTACAATAACATCCTTTTTTGCAATCACTCAGAACCAAAAAGTCTGTAGACTGGTCGGTGCTATTTAATATACAGTAATCCCTCGCCACTTCGCGGTTCAAGTTTCGCGGCCTCAATGCATCGCTGATTTTTAAAGTATATTCATCAAAAAATAAAAATAAAAACGGTTTCCCAGGATGCCAGACAAAGAGAGAAACTCTCTCAGAGGCTTTGTACATACCCACGGGCACTCAAACAAGGCACATGATTGGTTCCCGGCGTGAGATCTGAGCTGATTGGCTGCGCATCATCGCATCCTCTCCCAGATTCTTCCCTTGTTGTATCTCGTCACTCTCGTTCATGCCATGCACTGTGTCTCGCGTATTGTGTTCGAAATTAACTTTTCGTTAAGCCCTTACGATGCCTCCTAAGCGCCGTGCCCCTGCGAAAGATTCCTCTAGTGAGCCCAAGAGGAAGAGGAAGATGACCATCAGTGAAAAGGTCAAACTTAGGGCCAATCCTACTTTGCGGATTTTCACCTATCGCGAGGGGTTCCGGTCCCCATTAACCGCGATAAACGAGGGCTCACTGTATCTGTCTTTTAGTGTCTTGAATAGGTTAATTTTACTTTTTAACTCTTAGCTCTGTGTGTTTATATAGCACCAAAGTCCTGGAAGATCATTGTTTCCTTTCACTATGTACTGTACACCACCAGCAATATATTTATGTTCGAAATAACAATAAAAGACTCTTGACTTGGCTTAATTTATGACATCATGACATCAAGTCCAAATCCAGGTTGTAACACTTGTGTAATTATTCAAGTGTGTGAATACTTATGCTAGTCATGTTTTGCCTGACTAAAGCAAAAGAACAGGCATAATTCATTTCATTGCAGCAACAAACACAGTCTTATCTCAACTGATGTTTAAAAAATCCTAGAGTGTGCAGATGCTTCCCACAAGCTCAGAGAAAATAGCATCGTTACAGAAAAAAAAGCTGCTGAGTTGCTAGTCTTTCTCCCGATGTGGTGAACCACCGCAGCCTGCTTTTTCCCGCTCCATGATATCCCTCTAATTGAATTTGTGTATTATCTTTAATATTTTATCAGTGTTTTCAGGTATTGCCGTGTGACCCTGTTAGGAATGTGCCCTCTTAAACGCTGCTCCATTTCTTTTGCTCTCTGATGAGCATGGCTGGAAATTGCTAAGCAGCTGAAGCCAAAAAGAAGGCATTCTGTTAAAGATGACACTCTATACAGCACACACACCATGTTATACACACCAGGGTTCATTTTTAAATTTCTCACAGTGGTCTATGACTCGATTTTCTTCTTTAATGTGGGATAATTCTGGGTCTGGACCTGTTAAGAGTCAGCCTGCTTTTAAACATTTACACCAGAGGCTTTATGCTTTCTTCGCCGTGCCAGCCGTCGGCCCATATTAAACTCTAAAGCCCTACTGTCTCAAGTGTAGTCCATAAAATTGGACATGTCCCTCAAAGCTGCAACACAAATAGCTTGCAACTCTTGGTGGGATTTGTGTTTGATGGTCAATATGAGCTAATTTGGTGTCCTCTTTGCGAAAGCTTCACTGAAGCGTGTAGAAGGTTAAAGTAGATTATAAATATATTAAATCGTGCTTTTATGGCATACATTATGCAAAGAAGACAAGCACAAGAGAGGAAAATGAATCCTTAGCACTGCTTAGATTAGCATTTTTAAGTGTTTTTTTCTGTACAATAAAGACTATCTATATTCATCTATAAGGTAGAGCAGGAAAGTTTTTGGGTCATTATGTGTTGTTTTTTTTTTTTTTTTTCTTTTTCACTGCATTTTAAAGAAAATTTTAAATCCCGACAACAAAACATTTCACAAAGCTGGCGACATTCTAGCCATAAAATAATGAAAATACTGATCATTTCGGTGTCACGTCTACTTAATAATTAGCGGCTCAGACAGATATTACAGGTTAAAGATATTACAGTCTCACCCACTTTGTCGCTATTGGCTCACAAGTACGAGGCTTGTGAATTTAAAAGTTAAAGTTCACCTTTAGCTCTGTGTGAAGAGAAAGTAAATCTGGGAGAAAATGAACGTTTTACATCCTGCATCGTTTCCCCTTCTGTGTATTGACTTTTCTGCTATTGGTATTATATAAAATGTAGTTTTCAAAATTCATTCATTCATTTTCTACCGCTTATCCGAACTTTTCGGGTCACGGGGAGCCTGTGCCTATCTCAGACATTCGTCATCGGGGCATCAAGGCAGGATACACCCTGGACGGAGTGCCAACCCATCGCAGGGCACACACACACACACACACACACACACACACACACACACACACACACACACACACACTCTCATTCACTCACACACTACGGACATTTTTCCAGAGATGCCAATCAACCTACCATGCATGTCTTTGGACCAGGGGAGGAAACCGGAGTACCCGGAGGAAACCCCCGAGGCACGGGGAGAACATGCAAACTCCACACACACAAGGCGGAGGCGAGAATCGAACCCCCAACCCTGGAGGGGTGAGGCGAACGTGCTAACCTCTAAGCCACCGTGCCCCCCTGGTATTATATAAAATGTAGTTTTCAAAATTATTCTGATTCAATATTCCAAGTTAACAGCAGGACTAAGTGAACAATAACGTATAAAGTGAACAATAACGTGAATATAAAGTGAACAATAACGTTTTGTCCTCTTTCGTGTTTTTGTTAGTTTGTTTTCGTTTAGCTGTCCTGTGTTTGGGTCCGTTTTTATCCCGCGTAACTGACAAATCCACACAAAATTGTGTGAACCTGATGTCTGAGTACTTTTCCTTTCATTTCATGGCTCTTTCCTGTTAATTTCCTGTTTTGGCTCCACCATTTCCCTTTCTGTTGTGTGAATGAGAGATCTAGGTTTAATTTGTGCTCTTAATAATCCTATTTCATATTTAAATTACTTATATAATTATTTATTTTGCTTTCATTGAAAATTATGTATTTAATGTTATTTTAAATGCTCTGATATTTATGACATTTTACTTCTTTAGTTATGTTTTTAAGTCATTAAGGTATGTTCGTTGTGGTAATAACGTGTGAGATTGACTGGATTATAGACGCTGTTTATCTCTGTGTTTGTCAGCTATGTTTTCCTGTTTATATAACAGTAATATACACTTGTAATTAAGGTTTAATAAAGGCAGATTATTTACTCTATCATTGTTTCTCTTTTCCACCTGTCCCGAGGCATCCAGAGATTGTACCAGTTCCAGTTATGTTCCATGTAATGAAGATTATGGACGTACAGTGAGAAGAGACCAACCCTGTGAGGATCTTGAGGCATCCAGAGTACCATCCAGAGTACCAGCTCCAGATAGGTTCCGCATCATAAGGATTTCAGACATTCAGTGGAGAGATGCCAATTACACATGACAACAACCTCCTAATCAATACACAACTATCAGACTGTATCTGATGTTATTTATAATAATAACAGTTTATAATCACACCCTCCAGTGTCACCCAAATGAGGATGAGGTTCACTTTTGAGTCTGGTTCCTCTCAAGGTTTCTTCCTCCTCTTTTTAAGGGAGTTTTTCCTCATCAGTCACCTCAGGTTTGTTCATTGGGGATAAATACAAATGCATTTAAATACTTTGAACTTTTGTTTAATATGAATATTTTTATAATATTAAACTTTTTGTACTGTATTTCTTATGTTCTGTAAAGAATAGAATTAGTTTCTACAATGCCTTTGAAGGAGACGCTAAAATCTTCTAATATAAAAAGAATAAGAATACATGCCAGTTAGACAAACAGACAGATGTCACTATTAGTTCTACTTGACCTTAGTGCTGCATTCGACACTATAGACCACAACATTCTTCTAGATCGCTTACAAAATTACACAGGTATTCATGGACAGGCTTTAAGCTGGCTTTGATCCTACCTGTCAGATCGATACCATTTTGTAGAATTAAATGGTGAATCCTCCAGTTTACTACCAGTTAATTATGGGGTCCCTCAAGGATCAGTTCTCGGACCTCTGCTTTTCTCGATATACATGCTTCTATTAGGGAACATTATTAGAAGACATGGGATTAGTTTCCATTGTTATGCTGATGACACACAGTTATATATCTCATCAAAACCAGATGAAATAGCCACAGTGTCCAAATTAACTCAGTGCCTTAGAGAGATAAAAGACTGGATGAGCTGCAACTTTCTATTGTTAAACTCCGATAAGACAGAAATACTACTCATAGGTCCAAAAACCAGTGCACATAAACTCTCACAACTTAACTCCCATTTAGAGGGATGTACTATTACAAGTAGCTCGACAGTGAAAGACCTCGGTGTTATACTAGACAGTAACTTGTCTTTTAAAAATCATATCGCTCATACTACCAAAACAGCCTTCTTCCACCTTAGAAACATTGCCAAGCAGAGACACATCCTGTCTGTATCTGATGCTGAGAAGCTAGTTCATGCATTCATGACCTATAGACTAGACTATTATAATGCATTACTAGGTGGTTGTCCTGCATCTTTAATAAATAGGTTACAGTTAGTCCAAAATGCAGCTGCCAGAGTTCTCACTAGGACAAGAAAGTATGATCATATAAGCCCAATTTTATCATCTCTACACTGGCTACCTGTTAAGTTTAGAATTGACTACAAACTGCTGCTACTTACGTACAAGGCTCTTAATGGTTTAGCTCCCATGTATCTAACTAGTCTTCTAACACGTTACAATCCTTCACGCTCTCTGAGATCACAAAACTCAGGACTTCTGGTAGTTCCCAGAATATCTAAGTCTACTAAAGGTGGTAGAGCGTTTTCGTATTTAGCTCCCAAACTCTGGAATAGTCTTCCTGTTAGTGTTCGGGGCTCAGACACACTTTCCCAATTTAAATGTAGATTAAAAACTCATCTCTTTAGTCAGGCGTACACATAATACATCCCATAATATCATGCACCAGTACATCAGACCAGCACATTTTTATGAACAGCAGATATGTTAACCCCTTTCCACTGCTTCTCTCTTTGTACCCATCCCGAGGCATCCAGACATTGTACCAGTTCCCAACGTCCTCTGTGGGACGAAGCCTTTGGACGGCCACTGAGCCGAGGCCGACTCTAAGAATCCTGAGACATCTCCAGTTAGACTCTGTGGTACTAAGGAGATCTGAAGTCCATGATCCTTACACCAATACAACATTTAACTGACTGTATATTACAATCACACCCCCAGTGTCACCCATATGAGGATGAGGTCCCCCTTGAGTCCGGTTCCTCTCAAGGTTTCTTCCTTTACCAATTTAAGGGAGTTTTTCCTTGCCACTGCTGCCTGAGTCACCTCAGACTTGCTCATAGGGGGATAAATACATACAGATTGTGAACTATATACATCTAATAATAATCTAGAATTTTTATTCTGTAAATTCTTATTTCTTTTATTATTCGTTAATTCCTTTATCATTAATTATGTTTACCTTCTGCTCTATGTTTATGTTCTGTAAAGCTGCTTTGAGACAATGTCTATTGTAAAAAGCGCTATACAAATAAACTTGAATTGAAAAAACTTGAATTGAATGAGAGATGACGGTCTGACACTTTGATCCTTTCATTGTCAAGCCACTGATAGATCGGTATCACTGCATGAATGCTATTATAGTATAATTTCAGCACTGCAGCTAAACCAAGTGAGATTTCACTCAAAACAGACGGATGTAAAACAGCAAAGAAAATGAGAGTTTAGCCAATCAATTCAAAGAAATCTAACCTACCTACCATGCCTTATTACAAAGTCTTTATTCAGACCCATCAGCCATCATAGACATTCTTTACTTTACGTCTTGTTGGCTTCGGTTCTTCGTTTGCCACGTAGGCAGAGTGGACCTGAGTAAATCGCTCGCTTCAGAGAGCCATCAGAGTGCACAACGACCAGGATCCCTGATGCATGGGTGACCGCTAAATAATTCAACACACATTACATTAGAAGAATGCTTCTGAAGCATGCGATTTAAAGAAGGAGATAATGTTTCTGCGAATTTTATCAAACCACGCCATCCACCTCATGAGCCAAAATATGTACTGTATGTATGGATAGAAGAGAAGAGGGACAGAGCTTTCATTTATGGCACTTGTTCTGAAAATATCCATTCTTGTCAGCTGTAAGAAGTCAAAACCCATCACAGAGGGAGGAACGAGTCTTCCTTTCGGCTCTCCGTTGCTTTTAAGTGGCTGGTGCATTTTTCATAGGCTTATGGGAGATGAATATGTCATCTACATATTAGCTTTGGCCAAGTCGAGAAAGCATATTGATGAAATATTAATTACACATGTGCTCCATTGTTAGTGGAGTAATTAAAACTGCTCATTCAAAAAATATATTATTGACCCACAAAATGTTAAACTAGTGCTCATTAATTAGCACAGGATCTGACTTGGTTATTGTAATACAGTCTTACAAAATAAAATAGTTCTCTTCTCTTTAATGAACGTTAGTGTCCAGATAGGAGAGTTTATATACTATCTCCTGAGCAGATTAGAAATTAAGCCCAATTAATTTCAAGCTTTATGGGTGACGTGTTAGCTAACATTTTAGTAACAAATGCATTAGAACAGATGGCAAGCAGATGACATAGAAAAAAATATGCTCTATTTACATGTGAATAAATAAATAAGATTTGGTTTAATACCAGAATATTTAAGAATATTTCAGGCACAGTATCTGAGAACGGAGAAAATGCAATATAAAACTAGATTTGTAAAGTTTGTCGTGACAAACTTTGATGTTGGCGGTGTTGACTTTGACGGTGCAAGTATTCGCAAAGGCCGGTGCTTTTTGTAAGCGAGTGGGCATAAGGGTCAGTGTTACTTTTGGAGGTAAGTGGACAGAAAGATTGTGAAAGCTACTGGACCGCTAGGGTGCCAATACTTTTGGAGGCGAGTGGACATGAGCATGTGACGTGATCCGAATACCCTTGGGGCAGTTCCCCTCATTGTGCTGAGTGTTTTGATATGTCACATGTCCATGTTGTGCAAGTTTTTAATTTTCACGTGATGTCACGTGACGTCACTTGACGTGACCAGAATATCCATGGGGCAGTTCCCCTCATTGTGCTGAGTGTTTTGATATGTCACATGTCCATGTTGTGCAAATTTTTAATTTTCACGTGACCAGAATACCCGTGGGGCAGTTCCCCACATTGTGCTGAGTGTTTTGATATGTCACATGTCCATGTTGTGCAAATTTTTGATTTCGCTTGTTTTGGGGGCGGGGCTACACGTGATGTCACGTGGTGTCGAGTGACGTCACCAGAATACCCTGTGGGGTGCCAATACTTTTGGCAAAAAGTAGCTACTGAGGGTTTGGACATTTCATGTCAATACTGCAGTCATTATGAGATTCTACTTATTATACTGCGTAGAACAGTACATGCAATTCTTAATGGTCGATGTATTGTGTGTGTGAGAGCTTAGAGGACGTTTCCCATTCAGGTCTATGGGATGTTCGATTGTCGACTACGGGAAAACAAAAAATTCCGTCGGAACTCCAAAATAAAAATTTGGTCCGGAGTAAGGTCCTAAAGAACCTTTCTGAGTTCGGTGTAAATCGCTCGAAAACTTGCCGAGTTATAAACCTCAAAAGTTTATAATGGAAGTCTATAAGAAAAAAGGCCACTTTGAGCTTCCGTACAGAGAATGCCGGAATTCCGATCGCTTAGAAAAGTAATAGCAACAAACTTCAGACCAGGGTCTACGACATATAACCGAATTTGGCTCGAACGCACTAGGCCACTTTTTTTTTTAGAAAAAAGCCGACTAAGAAAAAAAATATATAATAATAATAATAATAATAATAATAATAATAATAATAATAATAATAATAATAATAAGCTTAAGTCGAAGAACAACAATAAACAAATTGTAATGTTTCAAGCTGCAATTGGGCAAAAAGGGATGTTGTGGCCTGCAGATGAACAACAATTCCTTCTAGAAAGAAATCTAAATTAACTACAATGACAAAGAGTTTGTTACAACAGAGTTCTGTTTTTATAAATCGGGTGTTACAGATCTTTCTGGAAAGGGTTTAATGTGGGTGCAAGTTTTTATTCCAGCCAAGCAGAAGTCAGACCCGAGTCTAGGGAAAGCCAAGCTCAACTGATTAAACAGGGGCATCAGAGACTGTGGGACAGGGGAAAGGGCCAGCAGGAAGTGGAATGGAGTTTGTCGTCCCAGTCTCTGGGATGTGGGAAAAAGTAAGAAGGATTTGTTGAAGAGTCAGAAGGTATTGGAAAAGGGCCAGTTGAAAGTTAAAAAAAAATCTGGGAAGTTACAAAAAGTCAGATAGAATTGGGGAAGAGCAAGTGGGATGTGGGAAAGAGTCAGTGGGAAGTTGGAAAAAGTCATAAGAGGTGTGACAGGGCCAATGGGCATGGAAAAGAGTTTGTTGGAAGTAGGAAAGAGTCAGGGGGAAGTCAAAAAGAAAGAAAAGAATTGGGGAAGGCCAAGTAGGATTGTTTAATTGTTTAATGTCTGTATGGATGTTGCACCGTTTGACCTGTGAGACACGACATCTCGTTCCACTGCATGTCTCAACATGTAGCGAAAATGACAAATAAAGAAACTTGACTTGACTTGACTTGATCTGGGAAAGAGTTAGATATTGGAAAAGGGCTAGCAGAAAGTGGAAAAGAGTTTGTCGTAACTGGGAAAGAGTCAGTGGGAAGTCGGAAATCCATCCATTCATCCATCCATTTTCTACCGCTTATCCGGGGCCGGGTCACGGGGGCAGCAGTCTAAGCAGGGATGCCCAGACTTCCCTCTCCCCAGACACTTCCTCCAGCTCTTCCGGGGGAATACCGAGGCGTTCCCAGGCCAGCCGAAATAATCAGAAAGAATTGGGGTAGGGCACTGATTCAGGGGGAAGTAGAAAAAGAGTCAGAAGGAATTGGGAAAGGGCCAGTGAGATGCAGGGCACATTTTTTTGAGGAAGTGGGAACAGGTTGCTATGGTTTAGGAGGAATAAAATATACACCAGAAATTTGAGGATAAGTTTGGACACCCCTGGTATAAGTTATATGCAACCAGCCATCACATATTAACTTTAATAAAAAAAATAAAAAAAATAGAACAAAGCAACATTAATTAAAGAATGAAAAAAAAGGGTCCTGGTGACATTTTATAGATGCTTCCAACCATCAACAACCTGTCAGTAATCAGCTAAGCAAGTAATTTGAAAATAAAGCTATAAATTAGCCAACAGAGATATCAGAATATCACATGAAGAAGCCAAACCTGGGAAAGGAGATAAAATAAATAAATTACAGGAATCTCTTTAAATATTATCCTTAATTCATGAAGCCCTTCTGAATATGCACGCTTGTTTATTAACCTTTATGTTAAATATCTGAGGTACAAGGGCAACATTAAATATTTAATTATGCACTAATCCTGTAAAAACTGAACAAAGCTGAGCTTACATGAACCTATAGTAATATATGTAGATATTTTCCTTTACCACAGGAATATTTTCTTTCTCTGTCTTTCGGCATGGTTTTTAATATACGGTAAGAGCTTTGCAAAGTCGTTGCATTGATTAACTTTGTTTTAATAGAACATTAGGGTTCCTAATGTTAAACTGGCTTTAATCTTAGAATAATGGTTTAAGTCAAGGTGTATAAAAAAAAGAAAAAAGAAAAAAAAAGAAAGCGAGAGAGAGAAATGGATAATGAAGTTTTGCCTGAAGATATTAAAATATTATTAGTGAGGATCTTCTTAATTACTTTACCTCAGCGATTTATGGCTGATAACAAATGCAAAGCTCCTGCAATACATTTGCATTTCATTTCATTTCAGTCGAACTACCGTGCAGACGTTTTTCTCGTCTTCTAAAACACGATCCGATATCCAGTTTGATGAAAAACTGAAAAACAAGACAAGTTAAAACACTTGTACTGTGTGAGGCTTCTGCTTATCGTGTTCTAATTAAACTTGTACTTATGTATTTTTTCCCCTTTGCATTCATATATACATATTTATATTTTCTCCTCATACTTTCATCCCTTTTCCACCTATATTGTTCATTTTATTTTTAGTGTAATTGTATTGAGATTCTATGCTTTGTATATTTTTATTTTTTTATATATTTTCATTTTTATTCTTTCATTTTTTATCATTTTACATTTCGGACATTCGGTATTTATCCAAACCAGCGTTGAATTTTCTGTCGATAAATACATTTACATGCCGAAAGACAGAGAAAGAAAATATTCCTGTGGTAAAGGAAAATATCTACATATATTACTATAGGTTCATGTAAGCTCAGCTTTGTTCAGTTTTTACAGGATTAGTGCATATTTAAATATTTAATGTTGCCCTTGTACCTCAGATATTTAACATAAAGGTTAATAAACAAGCGTGCATATTCAGAAGGGCTTCATGAATTAAGGATAATATTTAAAGAGATTCCTGTATTTTTTTTTTCTCCTTTCCCAGTTTTGGCTTCTTCATGTGATATTTCGATATCTCTTTTGGATAATATACAGCTTTATTTTCAAATGACTTGCTTAGTTGATTACTGACAGGTTGTTGATGGTTGGTAGATGATTTACTGATTTTTTTCTTAAAGCTAGTATGTCATCTCTGGTTGCATATAACTTATACCAGGGGTGTCCAAACGTATCCACAAAGAGCTGGTGTTTATTTTATTCCTTCTAAACCATAGCAACCTGTTCCCACTTCCTCAAAAAAATGTGCCCTGCATCTCACTGGCCCTTTCCCAATTCCTTCTGTCTCTTTTCCGACTCTTTCCCACATCCCACTTGCTCTTCCCTAATGCTTTCGGACTTTTTCTAACTTCCCATATACTTTTCACTACCTTCCACAAACTCTTTTTAACTTTCAACTGGCCCTTTTTCCAATACCTTCTGACTCTTCCCCAAATCCTTCTAACTTTTTCCCACATCCCAGAGACTGGGACCACAAACTCCATTCCACTTCCTGCTGGCCCTTTCCCCTGTCCCACAGTCTCTGATGCCCCTGTTTAATCAGTTGAGCTTGGCTTTCCCTAGACTCAGGTCTGGGATTTTTATATAGGATTTTGGAGACGTATTTAACCAGAGTGACTTACATTATATCTCATTTTAAACATTAAGGGTTAAGGGCTTTGCTCAGGGGCTCAGCAGTAGCATCTTGATGGATCTGGGATTTGAACTCCCAACCTTACAATTGGTAATCCAACACCTTAACTACACAGCTACCACATCCCGTGCTTTATGATGCTGGTTCACTAGACCAGAGACTAGGAACACAATAACTTTCAGGAGGTGATGCAAAGTTCTTAAGTTGAAGTATTTTAGGAATAGGTAAGTCTTTAGACATAGCTTGAACACTGCCAGTGCCTCAGCTGTTAGGACATCTAGATGAAGATCATTTTAATGTGTACCATTTGGGTGGGGCTTTGGGGATTAAGCCTGTCATATACTGTCAAAATCCTCTGGTCTTAGTACTAAACTTACCAATACAAGAAACCCATCTATCAGTTAGAGCTTATTTTACATGTTCATTCAGCTATATGCAGTTTTAAAACGTAGTGTCGAGCTGTTATATAGAACAGGATAGTACCTATTCCTGTCAGCAGGTGGGGCACTGTGGCTTAGTGGTTAGTACGTTTGCCTCACACCTCCAGGGTTGGGGGTTCGATTCCCGCCTCTGCCTTGTGTGTGTGGAGTTTGCATGTTCTCCCCGTGCCTCGGGGGTTTCCTCCGGGTACTCCGGTTTCCTCCGTCCAAAGACATGCATGGTAGATTTATTGGCATCTCTGGAAAATTGTCCGTAGTGTGTGAGTGAATGAGAGTGTGTGTGTGAGTGAATGAGAGTGTGTGTGTGTGTGTGTGTGTGAGTGAATGAGAGTGTGTGTGTGCCCTGAGATGGGTTGGCACTCCGTCCAGGGTGTATCCTGCCTTGATGCCCGATGATGCCTGAGATAGGCACAGGCTCCCCGTGACCCGAGAAGTTTGGATAAGAAAATGAATGAATGAATGAATGTCCAATAGGTGGAGATAAAAAAAAGGATTTTAGGCTGGAATGGGTTGCTATTTTAGTTTTTTTTTTTTTTTTTTCAAGTATTATTTAAAAAAAATACTTGGATCTGGGTCAAGTCTAGCATCATATCCTTATAAGTGAAGACACTGGAAGATCTCAATGTATTGGCTGAAATGAAAAATCTTTAAGCTTCACTCACTTCTATTGGCATAGCACTTAAAACTGTGCTCTCTTCTGACAAACTCCATCCAAGTTCAGTCTAATGATATTCTGCCTGAGCTAAACAAAACATCCAAAACATTCTTTATAAAGGGTTGTAATGAATCCAGAGCATTTTGTATTGATATTTGAGAGGGTGTTGCAACCAAGCATGTGTTTGTGAATTTATTCTTTTCATAAATAGCAGATATTTGGTTTCAAAAGACAACTAGACCAAAGTAATACAACTTATCTAACAAAACTAACAATGCATCAAATAAATGATCTTAGATTGACTCATTACTACTGTAACGGTCACTGTGTTTTTTTTTTTTTTTTAGGTTATGTTGTATAGGCTGCATCAGAATAGTATTTTAAGACCTACAAAATAGGGGCAACGTTATAGGGGCAACGTTGTTTTAGAAAAGTGATTTGCGTATTTTGTTTTATGGGCCCTTAGTGCTTGGACCCCTATGATCGCTGCTTGGAGTTTGCAACTATTGCTTTAAATACAATATGAATAAGTAAATTCCAAGCCTTTTTTTTTTTCTTTTTGCCATAGACATGATGTCTGCACTGGACTGACATACTGTTCCATACATGGTGTATTTCCATGCCACACCCAGACTTCCTGGGAAAAGTGTCGGATCCAACACGAGCCCGACCCGGATAAAGAGGATCATGAAACTTTCAGTGTCTTTCGCTAACCTCCTAAAGCAAAAATAAATGAAGAAAGAATTAAACAAGTGTAAAATAAACAAAATGGATGGATGTCCTTTGATTTCTTCCAGTTCAAACACTAAGACGAAATAATCTAATTTGTACCAAAGTCCGAAGGGCTTGCTGAATGCCAGCTGTCTGTTTGCGTGTCGTGGGAAAATACGATGGATGTGCAGCTGGCATGTGTTGAGTTTTGACAGCTATCACGTCGATGTCATGATGGACACCACATTCTGGGGACTAAAATGTTAATGACACTATGCTGTAACACCTGTGTAATCTCCTGAGCATTCTCTCTCTCTCTCTCTCTCTCTCTCTCTCTCTCTCTCTCTCTCTATCTCTCTCTCTCTCTCTCCCTCTCTCTCTCCCCCCCACACACACACATACACACACAAAAAAACACATTCACCAAATTCTTTTCTCCTATTCTTTCTCCATTACATTTTTACAGTGAAAAAAAACAGGATAGGAAAAAGACAGAAAGGGAAAGCAAAAAAAAATGTGGTCCTGGGAGAAAAACTGGGGATCTTATAAAAGACGAATGGAGGTCACAGGGTGGAGGAAGAACATGGACAAGGTGTAAGAGTGTTAATTTTGATTCCTCCTGAGTGTTGTTGGGTTCACGAGCGTGTGCCCCAGCAGACGGACGCGATGTTGCTCTATTTAGTTTGGGAATTTTGAGAAATCATAGGTATCTGTGTAAGGTTGAGATTTTTATACAGCAGACAATGCAAAGGTTATACTATTGATTACAAAAGACTGCTCTGATAAACTGATACTGTAAATGAGTACAATACGATATAGTCATGTTTAAGTTTTTAGGCTCATTGGAATTTGCAGATATTTACTTTACCACACTTTTACAAAATAAAAAATAGAGGTTTTGTTTAAAAACCTGTGTTTATGGAACGACTAAATAGAACTCTTTTGGGCTAAACTTTAGCATTTTTCAAATTTTTACAAGATTCAGCTATATATTGAAATAATCTTTCTTATTTCTTTCTTGCACTGTAAAAGAATTTGTATTTTCATTCAGGGTTTTATATAAAGGCTTCTATTCTATATAGCAAATCTTAAAATGGGGGCATGGAAGCCTTTATTATCCCCTCATTGACATTACAGCACATTGGAATGCTTTTCTTTGCATATACTGTACCAACTGAGGAGGTTGGGGTCAGAGTGCAGGGCCAGCGCTGGGGCTTGAACTCCCGATCCGCCGATCAACAACCCAGAGCCTTAAACATTTGAACCTCCGCTGCTTTTACCCACATATACTGTAAAACACACGATAGAACCCTTTAAGGTTCTCCATAGAACCTTTTCTTTTAAGAGTGCGGTTCGACAAAGTAAAAAACAAAACACCAAAATCCAAATTTGTCCACATGCTGTGTGATGCCTGTTGATGGACACATTATCTTAGATTATAGACCTGTATCCGCTACGTAAATGGCTTAATGTATACTGTACAGTAATTTGATGAAGGAGCAAGTGTAAAGTTGTTCCTATTAAAGTGGACAGTGAGTCCACAAGTGTTCATATAACATAAAATGTGCATATACTGTATAATATTAACCAGATCTAGACTACTCATGAGTACCTACTGTACAAGCACTAAAACAAATGCTGGCTTGCTGTACAAATAAATAAATAAATAAATAAATAAATAAATAAATAAATAGATAGATAGATAGATAGATAGATAGATAGATAGATAGATAGATAAAATATAAATAAATAAATAAATAAATAAATAAATAAATAAATAAATAAATAAATAAGGGCATATTATCCCAGCACTCTGTTACACTGACAGCTAATTAAGCACTGCAACCTATTTCTGGCAACCATTTTACACCTGGAATAATGACAAACTGAAGGCAAAGAGCCATGTAGAGCAGCAGTTATGGTTACAGAATGATGATTAGAGACTTGTCTCCAGTCCTGGCCTCTGTGTAGACTCGCTTAATGATGGTACAGTACAGATACAAGCTCAAGCCTTGTGTGTGATACATGATCATTAAACACTCCAGCGGTGGCTCCTCTTTATTCTAATGACAAGGGCAGCACCGTTTTACACTCACTCACACAAGTGGCTCAAAAACAGACAGACTACTGTAAATACTATGAAGTTTACTGTAACACCGAAAGCCTGCAAACAGAAAAAACTGCACAGTTATAATCGAGACGTGAACCAAACATCATCTCTCAGGCACAAGGAAACCCAGAAATCTCTCTCAGCTCACCGTGACGCTCGCAAACCGTCAAGGATTCATGAAAAAAGCTTCAAAGCTTTCAGAGAAATAACAAAGCATCGCAGAGAAAAGAAAAAAGAATGCTCTATGTAAATCGTACTTCTCCACATGCTGGAGCCCAAAGCTAGAGCCCTGATCTTCCTCTCAGCCACACCGTTTCAATACACACACACACACACACACACACACACACACACACACACACACACACACACACACACACACACACACACACCAATAAATCTCGCTTGCCTATAGGGTGCATTAGGGTTCAGAGGTGGAGAAATCAATAAACTCTGCTGGTTGGAGTGTTAATGAATTTGCTTTACACTTTTTAATGAGCTCCATTTGCATTTGAAAGTGAGATAGTATGTACAGTAGCTTGGCTTGTTTTTTTTTTCTTGTTGTTTTTTTTTGGTAACATCAAAATGAGAGAAACGCAATGTTTGTTGGTGTGTTTCACTGAATGTGCTGAGAGCAGAGGTTTTGTGTTACAGAAACATACCCTAGCAATGGTTCTACCGCTCTAACTCCTCGAGAACGATTGATGAGTTTCATTAACAATGAAAATTGAAATACGATTACTGGTACAGATTAGTTTGGCATTACCAGCACACGTAGCTGGTATATAACACACCGTGCTGATTTATTCAGCACGGTGTGTTATATAAGGTTGATGTGTAAGAAGATGCAACAACAATTTATTTCTTTTCTTTGTTTCTTTGGCTGTTTTTAATGTTGAGGAATATTCAAGAAATATGTTTTTATGTACCAGAATGGTTCAGATTCACTGACAAATGAGTCTCCTTCCATAACTGCTACTGACTGATTGATTGATTGATTGATTGATTCATTGATTGATTCATTCATTCATTCATTCATTCATTCATTCATTTGTTTGTTTGCTGGATTGTTTGTTCACCACGCAACCTAGCAATAATTATGTTACACAGATGTATACATTAAATGATACATGACATCTTACAGATACTGGGAATTAAACAAAAGTCATAGATTTCATCTCTGTATGGTTTCATTTAACATGATAAAATTTTCATGATATACTTTTTATCATAATAGAAATATGCTTATTTGTTTGTGTGTTTATTTGTTTGTGTTTGTTTATTTGTACTTTAGATGTTTGTTTGCTTGTCTGTGTGTATTAAGGATGTTGTTGGTTTGTGTTTATTTAAGGTGTTGTTTGTTTGTGTTTATTTACTCTGTAAACATTTGTTCGTTTGTTTATTTGTGTGTATTAAGGATGTTTGTGTTTATTTACATTGTAAATGTTTGTTTGCTTGTTTGTGTGTATTAAGGATGTTGTTTGTTTGTGTGTTTATTTACTTTGCAGATGTTTGTTTCTTTGCATGTCTATGTGTATTACAAATGTTGTTTGTTTGTGTGTTTAATTAGATTGCAGATGTTTGTTTCTTTGCTTGTTTATGTTTATTACAGATGTTGTTTGTTTCTGTTTTTTTTATATTGCAGATGTTTGTTTTTGCTTCTGTATTGCAGATGTTGTTTGTTTATTTGTTTGTGTGTTTTAGATATTTCAGATGTTTGTTTGTTTGCTTGTTTGTGTGTATATTGCAAATGCTTCTTGCTTGTGTGTTTTACAGATGTTGTTTTTTTTGTATTACAAACACATTTATTGCGTTATGGATGATTTTTTATGTATGAAGTAAGTAAGGTGAATTGTAAGGTGAATTTGTGAGTTTGTTTGTTTGTTTTTGATTGTATGAAGTGTGGGTTTCTTTAGTGTGGGTAACTTTATCCAGTTTACCACAACACTAGTGTCTAATTCAGCCGTTGGATACGTAAATAAGTCAGGACTCTTGACTTTCAGTGTGAGATGTGTGTTATCCCTCTGTTGAAAACCTTACAATGAATTTAAGTGATTTTAGATAATGCTGTAAAATTGTAGCTGCTTATGAACAAGCACTTGGGGCATCTCAGAGAGGCATTCACTAAATTCCATGGGTTTCGCTACCACAACGAAAAGTGGGCGTGTTTCTGGAGGTCTTGGAAAAACGCCCTGTTTCAGAAAAAGAGCGTACTACGATGAATAATGATGGACAAAACAGTCATACAGGTAGATTATATATTTTATATCTATTATGCATTATTATCTCACAGTTAAGCTGTTTTGGAAAACAAATAAACAACCAAAAACTAGGGTTAGGGTTAGGGTTAGATTATTAAATTGGCCACGCCCACCCGATGACGCAATATCTGTTACGCTGTTCTGAAATCCCTGGAAATAGGTGCATCCCACCAAAAATAGTACCATCATAGTGAGGAAGTAGAAATGCCCCATTGTGCACAAGAGAGACAGAGCAGACATTTACTCGTGCATTTTGTAAAACAAGCGTCAACAACATTCTCTACAGCAGCAGATTCTTTCATTGTTAATGCTAAGATTGTAAAAATCAGGTATTCCGTGAATCACTGCGAGTTTTCCCAGGGGTCTCCAGAATGGGAATTTCCTGCCACTGTTTCACAAATCTCCTCCAACGTGGGATAAAAACGTTCCACGGTGCCACCTGACAAAGGAAGTCAGCTTTTGCCTGCAGCAACCCTAAAGTGAGCATCTGAGAAAATGACTTGTTTACTTTGTTTGAAGCGTGGTAGCTTTTGCTCTGGGGAGCTGAGTGAATGCACTTGAAGTTTTCTTCGCACATCTTTTGCTTTCTCAGCTCACTGACAACCAGACAGATGAATAGCAATGTCATTTTCTCCCCTTTCCTTGTTCGGTATCTTTTTTCCACCTCGCGCTGTCCAAATAATTCATCGAGTCGTGTTTAGTTTTGAGTCAGCACGCCGAATCGAAGCTGACGTTCAAACCACGTTAGGCGTTCCTTTCTCATTTTTTTCCCCTTCTGAGTCCTTGTTTTTCTTTCCTCCACCTAACAAGCTGCTCATTTCTCTTTAATTGAGAAGCAGGGAAGAGATGCACGAGGAGACGTGTGACGAGACATACGGAGAGGAAAGTGAATTTTAGATTCGAGTCAAATTGAGGGAACAGTGTTATGTGAGGTGGGTCGACTGAGAAGTGTCCCGTCTCATCAGCCTCATGGTACGAGCGAGAGAGATTATGCATAGAGACGGGAGGAGGAATCCATCTGCCTGCTTCCAGTTTCATCATTCAGCACTCGGGGAAGGCACGAGCTTTTTCCTGAGCAGTGAGGCTTTGAAACAAGGGAAGAGTTCAGCTAATTAAGTGGCACACTTGGTTATTATTGATGATATCTCCAACTTAGTGCCTATAAATATAACAAACTTTGCGCAAGTTAGTCCATCATATCACAGATGCCTGAACCCAAATTGCCACGGATCACTGGCGCTTTATAAATGATTGCTATGGGGTTTCTACTGATTTGTTTTATTTACCTCAATTTTGCCGTTTTTTATGGTGCGTTCCATTGATTTGATTTTTTTTTTTTTAGCCGTGATTTTATTAGTTTTATTTTTATTTTATTTTTATTTTGCATATTATTTGATATATTTGCACTTTCTGGATCACAGACAGCAGAAATTGGTTTGAGTTCCATTTGACTTTTTATCATTGACTTGAACATTGAAGATACAAACATTTATGTGGAAAAACATATATTTATATGTATGTTTTTATATAACTAATATATAATATATTTTTTAGGAATATCTTGACCCTAGTAGGCTGGATAAAAACAGAAATACTTCTAAAAGTCTATAAATCCTTAATGTTCTGAGTGTCTACTTCAATAAAAGCTTCGTATTAACCACCGCTGTGGAGCGAGATATAACAAAGATATCTGATACTGAACATGGACACAACAAAAACAGGAGCCAACTCCATTTTTTTGGACTGTTTACTTCCTTTATGATCCACTTGTGCTAAGAGAGAAGAATAAAAAGAAAAGTAGGAAAAAGACACATTTTATCAGCGTAAGAGCGAGGACGAGTGCACGAGGTCCGACATCAAAGCGGTACAATCCATGACGAGTGTTGACTCCGGGTTCTGAGATGAATCTGATTCACCTCGCTGTTACCTCCTTGCCTTTCATCAGCCAGAGCCATTAGGGAATGGGATCCTGCTACTGGACGACCAGGAGAAAAAGTCCAACTAATTAAAATAAAAAAGTTGAAATAATAAAACCAACAAAAAAATATATAATTGACAAATATATATATATATATATATATATATATATATATATATATATATATATATATATATATATATATATATATATATTCTAAAATCCTAAAAAGACTCTTTAATTCACACCTTTATCAAACTAAGAACACTTATCTGTTAAAAGCCTTGAGGACCTGCTTTTAAGACTTGAATCCAGGTGCACATGTGTTCATTTTGCAAACACACATACAGTAGAGAAGACAACACAACACAACACAACACAACACTAAGCATACTGTATGACAACATCATTTTTGATGATTCTGATTCACCTCGCTGTTACCTCCTTGCCTTTCATCAGCCAGAGCCTCTAGGGAAGGGAAGACCTAGAATGATAAACAATATCATTATCATTAACATTAACATTAACAATATAATTTAAAGCTTTGGGTTTTGAGAGGTGCGATTGGTATTTTATTCATTTTATATGTGGATCTTACAGTTTGAGAGAGTCATGTCTCTGCAGAGTACGACCCAGACAGACAGACAGACAGACAGACAGACAGACAGACAGACAGACCGACAGACAGACAGACAGACAGACAGACAGACAGACAGACAGAGCCAAAGCCAAAGCCAAAGCCAGACAGACAGAGCCACAGACAGACAGACAGACAGACAGACAGACAGACAGACAGACAGAGCCAAAGCCAAAGCCAGACAGACAGAGCCACAGACAGACAGACAGACAGACAGACAGAGCCAAAGCCAGGCAGACAGATGACTTCTCAAAGATGGGAGCATGTGAATCAGGATTTGATCAGGATTTGATTTTTCGAATAAGAATCAGACAGACAGACAGACAGACAGACAGACAGACAGAGCCAGAGCCAAAGCCAAAGCCAGACAGACAGAGCCACAGACAGACAGACAGACAGACAGACAGACAGACAGACAGACAGACAGAGCCAAAGCCAGACAGACAGATGACTTCTCAAAGATGGGAGCATGTGAATCAGGATTTGATCAGGATTTGATTTTTCGAATAAGAATCAGGATTTGATTTTTAGATGAAAAAATGTTTGTTTTTTTTTTAATAAAATGGATAAACTGAACACAAAATGTATTTCTATTTCCTTATGTCGAAACAGATATAGATTGAAAACAGCTGATAGATGGACCGTTGTGGTCACTCGACAGATCCAACAACGTCCCATCTTAGAACAGTTAACTGCAGCCAACGAACACGGTGTTTTGTTTAGCGTTCGTTTAAATGCACTTCTGTGTTAGTACTTTTTTGCAAAGTGATCGTTCAGGCCCCTTTCAGTCTGTGACGTTATTCGGGCCTGTTGTTTTTTTTGTTTTTTTCTGACCACAGTTGTCGCCTAGTCCTGTTAGATAATTGACTGACCCAGTTTTTGCCCAGTTCCTAATAAACTGACCTGCATTTGCATGTGCCACACACACAAACTTGGATAGAAACTTGGATGTGAAGGTAATGTTCATTTTCTCCAGCGTTTGCTTTAGCTTTTTTTTTTTTTTTTTTTTTTCCATTTCGCAGCAGCAGCCAGTGATGTGTAAATAAAAGCCTTGGAGCTTTCCTCCTGGACTCTGTGAAGCTCTGTCACTTTAAGAGGAGACTTTATTTGACGTGTGCTCCACACGACGGTGGCCTGACGTGAACTTGCACATGGCCATCTGTGCATAAAAAAACTCCTTTCATCTCTCTGTGGATGTGAAGTAATGCAGCCCATAAAGTGCTCCTCCTCATCTCCTCACACCATGTACTTTTCCCCCAAGCCACCCTCGCCGTCATCCTCTCCATCCGCCACTCTTACCCAGAGACAAACTGAAGTCTGGGGGAAGAATCCATTTACAGTGTGTGCTTTTGGAGCAGCTCCCTGACAATGCATGGCAGATTAGAGCGACATCTGTGATGAATCTTTCATAAACGCTTTCCCCGGCACCGCCGCTTCTCCCGGCTCCTCGCCACCGAGCACTGCGCTTGTTCCCATGTCATCTCGACGGGTTCTCCGACAGGAGGGAGAATGACACGCAGCCCGCAGAGTGGGGCATTAAAATTAATCCAGGACTCACACACTTATACACACACACATACTCACACACTCCCATCCGAGGCAGCCGTGACACGCGACACACACGTCCATCCGCCCATCCTGCCATCACTCTATTATGTGTCCTCATCAATTCTTCACTCGGAGTCAACACATTCAGCGTAAGTCGTCTGTTTTCCCTTGACTTCCCTTTTCCCTCTGAGCTCGAAATGTAATATAAAAGCAAATTATAGATGTACGTCCATAAATATATGATAAAAAAAGGAGCTGACATGCTGTTTAACATTTAAAAAAAATAGATTAAAATAAAATAGCATGTTCAAACAACACGTAAATGCCACATGTCATCTATTCTCACTGCTACTCGCTACACACCAGCTGTTTATCCACGTCAGACCCGAGGATATTAAAGTGAAACTCTAAGATAACATGATGATGTTATGAACACAGAGATCGATTCCTACAGCTGCTTGAACACCAAACGGCGAAAAAGGATGTTGCGTTAGATTAAACGGTTAAAAAGCAGCTCATTACATTTTAGTGATGGACTCACTGACAGATTTCTGTGCTAGAGTTAGAGGAATAACATAATACAGGTCATGCAGTTTGGGGAAAATAATCAATGTCCGTCTTGTTCAGAATATTAAGCAAAACATAGGTTTGTAGTGAGAAAAAAATTAATATTTTCCCAAGCATTAGGAATATTAAAATATGGTTAGAATAACACAAATAGAGAAATAAGAAATTGTTTCATTTCTAATTCCAATTTTTCTTGTATATATTTTCCCTAAGCATTAGAAATAATAATAATAATAATAATAATAATAATAATAATAATAATAATAATAATAATAATAATAATAATAATAATATAATGGGATCCTGCTACTGGACCACCAGGAGAAAAGGTCCAACTAATTAAAATAAAAAAGTTTATAAAAAATAATAAAACCAACAAAAAAATATATTATTGACAAAATCCACAGAGAAAAAAATATATATATTTTTTTTTCTAAAATCCTAAAAAGACTCTTTAATTCACACCTCTAACAAACTAAGAACACTTATCTGTTAAAAGACTTGAATCCAGGAGTACATGTGTTCATTTTGCAAACACACATACAGTAGACAAGACAAGACAACACAACACAACGCATTTGACTTATCATTTTAGTCGATTGAATTATTTTGGTGCTATTATACACAGTAAGACGTCTCACGGTCTCACCTCTCCTGTCTCCCATAACGTTCTCCTGTCACTCTCACAAGTATGTTATGAACACTTTGTGACCTTCAGATAAAACAAAAGATAATGTACATTCCTGAACAAGTTGGAACTCCAGTAAAAATTGCGGTCACGGATACGTTCACGGGAATCACAGCACAATTCTAGATCAAATGAATTCACATTACTTTTTACAGGAAGTCCTGGGTTCGGTATAATGCTGCACTTCCTTCCAGTTGTCCCTTAAGCTATCAGACTTTTCAACAACCAGAACTGAACTGTTACCGAACAGACACACACACACACACACACACACACACACACACACACACACACACACACACACACACACACACACACACTCAACTGTGTGAACTGCATTTGCATGGTCAATAAATTGCAGTTTTTCACACCACACTTCATTACATCATCCAACTGCCACTATTACACAAGTTTATAAATGTTCACAAGAGCTCTCTTTGTTCAGAATCCTCTATTTTCACATTTGGCAGATGCCCTAATGCAGACCATCATACAACTGAGCATTAAGGGACTTGCAGCAGTGACAGCTTGGTGGATGTGGAATTTGAACTCACAACCTTAACACCTTAACCACTAGGCTACCACATTTACCACAATGTACCATCATCATTTACCACAATGTATTGTATACTTTACTTTATGCCCAGCGGTCAGTGGTATTTTGTGTATTTGTCCTGTAGTGTTCTGTTTTGTTTGTTTGCACCGTCTTTTTTGTCTCACCAGGTTGCACATGACACACTTTATGTGGCTACGACAACTTAATTTATATCCTTAGCTCTGTTTTGTTCTGTGTAACACCCTGGTCCTGGAAAAAAATGTTGTCTCATTTCACTATGCACTGCGTCAGCTACTGTATATATGGGTACAATGACAATAAAAGCTTCTTGATTTCAGACTCCAAAAAATAAATAAATAAACAAACAAACAAACAAACAAACAAATAAATAAATACATCCACTTCTCCATCTGGGGGACATGGTGGCTTAGTGGTTAGCACGTTCGCTTCACACCTCCAGGGTTGGGGGTTCGATTCCCGCCTCCGCCTTGTGTGTGTGGAGTTTGCATGTTCTCCCCGTGCCTCGGGGGTTTCCTCCGGGTACTCCGGTTTCCTCCCCCGGTCCAAAGACATGCATGGTAGGTTGATTGGCATCTCTGGAAAATTGTCCGTAGTGTGTGAGTGCGTGAGTGAATGAGAGTGTGTGTGCCCTGTGATGGGTTGGCACTCCGTCCAGGGTGTATCCTGCCTCGATGCCCGATGACGCCCGAGATAGGCACAGGCTCCCCGTGACCAGAGAAGTTCGGATAAGCGGTAGAAAATGAATGAATGGATGACTTCTCCATCTTTTGGTGATTAAAATTTGTCTTCTATTTGTGGATATGTGTGTATAAGTATAAACACAAAGGGATTCCCCAGGCTGTCTGACATTTTAAGAATATAAGCATTAAATCTCTTTCAATTCCTCATTATAACTTTTCCTATTTGCACACAGATGCAGATCAGATAGTAAAGAAACCTTTATGAATTTTTGACCAGTGTCTGACTATAAAAAGCTCAACCAGGACAAGATTTTGGGCATTAACTTACCTTTCTGACTCGGTTGTCCATTTTCACGATAAAAAAAAAATAAGAAGAAGAATAATCAGACGGGACTCGATGCAAATCGTGACAACTATTCATTATTCATTGCGTTCCATTTCCACTCAAGGTAGACCTCAAACTCCACAAATCCACGCGTCTCTTTAAATCAGTAAAACTGTCACTTTTGTGGATGTGTGTTTACTAAATAAGAGACTGAAAATGAGACCTGGTCCCTAAAGGCGACTCTCTTGTTTAAATATGAATAATAAATACGTATTAGATAAATAATTCCGTCTGCTGAAGCTGAATTATTAACGAGAAGAAATATTTACTGGTTTGTGAAACTGAGTTCTGAAATGGTGGTAATGTCCTGAGGTGTCGTGTCGTGTCAGAGACGACGTGCTTCCGGACATCTTGAATTTCCATCCATTGAAAAAAAAGGCTAATGTGTTATTGGTGATTTGCTGTGTGGATAAATTCGTTAACATTTGCCATTCCAGAAGATATGAAAGAGGAGAAGAGAAAATAAAATCAACATGAACTTCACCAGTCAGTGGAATTAGAACTTGTACATGTTTTATGTCCTTGCATCAGATCCGATCCAGTCTCAATCTAGCAACGACTGGATTGTTCATTTCAATAAACCTCAATTTTTTTTTTTTCCCAATTAGCTGTTTTTTCCATGATAACTGTCAGAATCCCGATCAGATGTTGTACTGTACCTTTAATCCTTGTTTAAAAAATAGAGTATGCTTATAACGTTGCTATAGATCGATCATCTATGACTAGATTATCATTTTTCCGTGACTAAGGAAAACCATTCACATTATATACACGTTTTATATACAATATTTATATGACAAAATAAAGGACCTCGAATCCTAGAAAAGGGTGAATATAATCGCCCAGGACCAAATAAAAAAAAAATTCCAAACATATTTCAGTGTTTATGCTTTTGTTGTGTCCATGTTCAGTATCGAATGTCTTTGTCACGTCACACTCCACAGTGGTGGTTAATCTGAAGCTCTGATGAAAGTAGATACTCAGGACTGTAAGAATTTGTGATGTTTCAGAAGTATTTCCCTGATAGATTTTCCTATTTTAAAAACTAATAATGATAAATAAAATTTCCCACATAATTGTTTGTATCTTTAAAGTTAATGGTGTTTGGATGTTCTCCCTGAGCTTCTGGGGTTTTCTCTAAGTTCTCCAGTTTACTTCTTTACGTGTTGTTGGATGATTAGCATCTCTAAACTGTCTGGATGTCAGCGATGTGGGGATAAAACAGACCCAAATGTGGGATAGCTTAAAAAAAATACAGGATTTATTAAATAAAAACACAAAACAAGGACAAAGACAAAACCAGACACGACTAGAACAACAACAGAGGATTCCGCGCTACTTAAGGCAATGCGGCTCGACTAAATACTAATCACAATTAGACACATGAGGAACAGGTGTGCAGAGGCGGGCAGTTAGAGACAAGGGTGGGGCAGACACGTGACACAAAACATAAACAAAACCACGTGGCCAAAGTCCGGGCTGAGTCCTGACACCGGCGTGTTTACAAGGGTGTCCCACTCCTTGTTCCCAGTGGCCCCTGGGATAGACTCCAGGTTCCCCGGTGACCCTGTGTATAATAAGCGCTAAAGAAAATGGATGGATAAATAGAAGCCTTTACTTCTCCAGTTATACATTACAGCACAGTGACATTCGTTCTTTGCATATCCCAACTTTGGAGGTTCAGTCCAGAATGAAGGGTCAGCCATGATACAGCACCCCTGGAGCAGGATGGGTTAAGGGCCTTGCTCAAGGGCCCAACAGAGGCAACTTGAACCCCGATCCTACGATCAACAAACCTGAGCCTTAACAGTTTGAGCCACTTCTGCATGATATAATGTATTTCTCAGCTATAATAATTTCATATCTAAGTTATTGCAAGATATTAGATTTCAGACTAGATGTTTTTTGTTGTTTCTTCACTTTACCGCAACGAGAAAGCAGCTTTCTACATAGCACCTTCAAAACTAATGGTTCTTACAGTAATGGCACTGTAAGCTACACCTTTCCACCTTTCCTGCTACAATTTTCAACAATACCTGTTGTACTGACCTTGTTATAACCAGAAGCTCTTTTTCTACAAAAGAAGAAAAGCCTTATAAGCCATCAAGCAAAAAGGCACTGATTCGTACGCTTGAGCAGGAGAGCTAAAGGTGGCTGGACTCATCCTTAATAACATCATTTAGAATTCACCATTTCAAAAAGAGGGGCTAATGCCTTTTTGCCTTAGGGGCTTTATATACCTGAGCAGAAAACTCTCTATAGCTCAGGTTCCATTAAGCAAGAACAGACCGAGTCTTTCTCAAGCAACGTGTGCATGCATGTGTGTGTGTGTGTGTGTGTGTGTGTGTGTGTGTGTGTGTGTGTGTGTGTGTGTGTGTGTGTGTGAGAGAGAGAGAGAGAGAGAGAGAGAGAGAGAGAGAGAGAGAGAGAGAGAGAGAGAGAAAACCAGCATGCATACAAGCAAGTGATGGTGTGTGTGTGTGTGTGTGTGTGTGTGAGAGAGAGAGAGAGAGAGAGAGAGAGAGAGAGCTTGACGTCTTCCCGGGGTGACAATGATGTCTTGCTGTCTTTGACAGCTTGTTAAGGGCATTAAATTGTTGCTGAAAATCCCAGGTTCGGTTCTATTACAGCTATTTTCACCTAATGCCTTCAAGCTGCTTCATACACACACACACACACACACACACACACACACACACACACACACACACACAAGCTAAATATCAAGTGATGAATCACTGGATTGTATAGATTGTAAAAAGAGTAAAAGAAACAGGTATATATTTAGGCCTGTATCTCTAAAAAAAAACAAATAAAATACTTCTATTACAACCAAAGCAAATTAAATATTAGATTCATCATCCTGTTTTATTTATTTATTTATTTATTTATTTATTTATTTATTTATTTATTTATTTATGGGATTGAAGAATGTGGTGATGAAATGGGGTGATTTGTTCCTGGAACCAGGTTTTAAACTATATCTAAAATATTCATCTATTATTATTATTTATTACACACAGGGGTTCGAGACCATTCATGAAAATGCCTCTATTTCTGCATTAGAATTAAAAATAAATTAAATTCATTATATTATAAGCAATAACCTGAATGAATGATAGTGTTTAGAAGTGTTTATGTGAACGTTAGAATTTCTCAGTCTTTAGCTTCAATGACATTCTGCACTCCACACACACACACACACACACACACACACACACACACACACACACACACACACACACACACACACACACACACACACACACACACACACACACACACACACACACACACACACACACACACAGAGTTATATACATTCACCATTAACAACATCATAAATAATATAATATATATTATATATAATAACAGTAATAGTACAGAAGACAGTGTGTAGAGATTGTTGTACAATTGTGGAAGATCTGAACTTTTGGTACAAACACAATATCACAAAATTGCTGAAATTCAAATAGAGACACAAAAACAACTTCATTCTTAATTTTATTTGTACAACGCTGTTAACAACTGACACTATTAAAAAGAGGCTTTACATAAATATATTATTTATAAAAACGATCCCTTACGAGCAATCCAAAGCCAGATTGTTCAGATTCTCAGATATTGAATATTCAAGATATTGAACCTTTTTTTTTATTTTGCTCAGAAAATCATAAAATACAATCTAAAGCACTGTTTACTACAAAAACATGTTTTTTAGTCACCAAACAAGAAAGACCGTCCACATCATTCAGTAAATCTAATAAGTCGATTTTTTTTATGCTTACATTTCTTTAGATTATTATTATTATTATTATTAGTAGTAGTAGTAGTAGTAGTAGTAGTAGTAGTAGTAGTAGTAGTAGTATTAACACTTTAATATGTTCTTAAAGTTCTATCTATTTTTGATATGTAATAAAACATTAAAAATAAACAGAAATATATTTCTGTTCAGCTTTCATTTTGCTTGAATTATGTAAAATGATTTTATTCTTTTATATCATAGACCTTTTAGATATTTATTGTTGCTTAGTGGTTAGTATGTTAGCCTTCAGGGTCAGAGGTTCAAATCCCTTCTCCACTCTGTGTGTGTGGACTATGTTCTCCTCGTGTCTCAGGGGTTCCCTCCGGGTTCTCCGGTTTCCTTTCCCAGTCCAAATACTTGAAGAATTGGTGTCTGTAAATTGTCTATAGTGTATAAATAAGTGTGTGATTGCATCCTGTGATGGATTGGTGCAGAAATCGGATGAACAGATTTTCTTCTTTCTGCCACTGCTATTATGTAAATCATTATTACTGTATTATGATTGTGCATGTTATTATTTCTTTTTCGGGACAAATACAATTTATTTTGTGTAGTTTTGATTTGTTATTCAAACTGAATACACGAAAAGAGCTTTGACGATATTAAACAACGTTTACATCCACAGCACCGGAGGTTACTCTTATTTGGGAGCTAGAAATGAGCTGTCATCTTATTCAGAACAAAAAAAAAGTCTCAGACTAATGATAAATATCGGCTTGCTGTCACAGCCTCGGGGCTGTTTAGTGCTGAAACACGTGTACAGAATGTCGAGTCTCTGTACTGCATCAAACTATTCCCTTATTTAAAATAGAAAAAAAAAATAGAAAAAAAGTTTGACTTCCTCATTAGCAACAAAACAATCTGATATAATACTACATTCATCATAGGTTTGAAAAAAATAAATATAAGTAATGAGCTATATTTTATGTTTTGTGTTAAATCCTTCCCAAAAACAAAAAAAAAAAAAAAAAATTCTATATTTTTTTAATCCATCTTCTTTTTCATCTTTTTCAACTTTGTTTAAATCATTTTATATCTATTTTATATTACCGTTATATTACAAGACTTTATATTACATGAATAACTCTATATTACATGTCTGATATGTTGTCTTTTTTATATAAATATTTTTCTTTTTTTTTTTTTAAACATTTTTACAGGCCAATCATTAAATTGAATACAGAACTGATGCAGGTGATCAGAGATCAGATAAATAATGGGGAATACGTCAGTTCTTCATTTGCAAGTTTTTAGATTTTTTTATTTTTTTTTATTTATTTTTTTTTATTTATTTTATTGTTGTTGTGGTTTCATTATACAACCCTGACCTCTAGTGGTGTGTAGAAAAGTGTGTCTTTGCAAAGGCTTATACAGTATATACCCAGGACCACACGCAGCTTAAAGACGTGTCATAAAATAGAATTAAATAGAATAAAAATAGACTAAGACTAGAATTACAAAAATGAAAAGAGAGAATTTAGGTGTACAGGTATACACTTAAATAATAATTAGAAATTATATATTGTAATAACTTAAATGATATAAATGATAGATTAAAATTAATAAGAGATATAGTACAAAACATTTATTATACAAAGAATATTACACAAAAGCACAAGATAATAAACCACTTTTGAGGGGTTCATTTAAAACAACTCAGTACGGTTCTTAGAATCCAGGTTAAGTGGTTATTTATAGAATCATTTAGAAGTTAGTATTATTCTTATTATTTTATTATTTTATCATTCTTTTTTTTTATTTTAACACAAATTCAAACACAATTTATTTCTATTAGTCACATTTTTTATTTCTATTAGTCACATTTAATTTATTAATTTATTTATTATTTATATGGTGTATTTAACTTTCTAAGTTGTGTTTAACTCTTTGTTTGTTCATTTCTTTCTTTCTTTCTTTCTTTCTTTCTTTCTTTCTATTTTGTTTTTAAAATAATAAACCGCTGTGTGCTAACAGCAATAATATTACATCACACCACACTTTTATATTGAAACACCATAGAATAGAATAGAAAAGAATAGAAAAGAATAGAATAGAATAGAATAGAATTAAGTTTAAAAGTTGAAGTTTAGTTTAAATTCCATTAATTGACTGATTTAGAGGCAGAAAAGCATGTAATATGTTCTGTAGGTGAGTTTAACTGTTCCACACGTGGAAGGGTTAAGAGCCGCTGGTCTAAATATCCATAATGTGATGAGTAATAATGTCTCAAACACAAAGCTGACCAGTCCTGAGACGTACAGCTTTACTAATGAACGTGGTTGAAGGAGTCCAGTGTAAAATCAATCACAGAAGAGACAGAACAGATAATTAAGGAGCGGAAAGATGTATAGGAGTTGATGTACATATATTATACAAGTGAAGTGAAATTAATTTTAGCCTGCCAGCCATTGCCTCACAGGGTAGGGGTGGGGTGCATATCTATAGAAGCGTACATGTTGTCTGTGTGTGTGTGTGTGTGTGTGTGTGTGTGTGTGTGTGTGTGTGTGTGTGTGTGTGTGTGTGTGTGTGTGTGTGTGAGAGAGAGAGAGAGAGAGAGAGAGAGAGAGAGAGAGAGAGAGAGAGATCTGGTATAAGAGAAGCATAGTTTTTGACTGTGTAGACATAAGTAAGAACAAAAAGTCCTCTCAGCTTTGTTCTTCCATCAAAACACACAGTGGGAGGCCACACACACACACACACACACACACACACACACACACACACACACACACACACACACACACAGTCCCCACATGTCCCTTCAGACCCCCGTGTCCTGTAGCAATGCCTGAGGCAGACTGGCTGGATGCCCACTGGTTTGGGCATCGAGGAGGAGTACGACCCCTCAGCCTCTCCTCCCACCTTCACAGACCCCTGGTCCCCTTAGCATATTTTCATCCAAACCTCATTCAATGCACCTCTCTTAGGCCCCGGGGCCTCCCTTTCCGCCAGGCTGCAGGCGATGCAGGGATCAAGTTCGGGTCACGAGGTTCTGGGTCTCCTAGAGACGCTCCATCATGGCCCATTGCTTCACGTCTTTCAGGGCGAGCATGGCCTGTTTGGATAAGAGGCCTCGGCTGTACGGAGTAGATTTACAGTGGAGGTTTTTGGAGGAACGCCAACAACAAATGGTGGGGAGTTGGCAAGATAGTACGGTATGTGTTTCAGTACATTCACCTTTCTTCGCTTAGCGGGTAAAAGTATCAGATTTTACAGATCTAGGAGGAATTCCATGAAAAGGCTTTTCTGTTTTACTTTGCATGCAAGTATGTTGAGCTTTGAGTATTGCCACAAAAATGCAACAGGTGCAACCAAGCACAAGACGCCAAAAAACTCCGTACTGCTATTAGTACCTCTTGCAGCTGTATTGTTTTTGTGTGATCGTGGTTTTAGTGTGATTTTGCCCATGCAAGGATTTTATCATACATCCAGCAATATCAATTTGACATTGTCTCAAAGCAGAACATAAGAAATACAGTAAAAGGTTATTATAAAAAGATTAATATCATACAAAAGTTCAAGATTAATATTAGACTTATATTTAAATGAGTTTGTATTTATCCCCAATGAACAAACCTAAGGTGACTGAGGTGACTGTGGTGCCGGTGGTGAGGAAAAACTCCCTTAGAAACCTTATGAGGAACCAGACTCAAAAGTGAACCTCATTGTCAGTGGACGTGAGGTAAAAAAAAAATGGACCCAACTGCAGGATAGCTTAAATAAACGTGAATTTATTAACAAAAAAACACGAAACAGAACGAAGACAAAACCAGACATGAAGACAATAGGATTCTGCGCTGCACAAGGCAACGCGGCTTAACTAAATACTAATAATAATCATGACACATGAGGGGCAGGTGTGCAGAGGCGGGGGGAGGAAAAGACAAGGGCGGGGCAGACACGTGAACACCAAACATAAACAAAAAGGCACATGGCCAAAGTCCGGGCAGAGTCCTGACACTCATCCTCATTTGGGTGACACTGGAGGGTGTTATTATAAACTGTTATAAACACCGGAGAGTGTTATTATGAATAATGTCCTTACTACAGACAGATACGGTCTGATTAGGAGGCTTTTCCTCAAAGACCACAGTAGTTGACCACAGCAGTTGGCATCGTCTCTTTAAATGTCTGAAATCTTCATGAAGTGAAATCGGACTGGAGCTGGTACAATCTCTGGATGCCTCAGGATGGGTAGAAAATGAAAAGATAGTTGAGAGGAATTAGCATAGCAGCTGTTCTAGATAATGATGTGTATCTATGTGTAGTAAGATGTAGTGTGTGTATGGCTGGCTAAAGAGATATGTCTTTAATTGTCATTTAAGCTGGGAAAGTGTATCTGATCCCCGAACACTCTTCTCAGGAAGACTGTACCAAAGTTTAGGAGCTAAATACATAAACAACCTACCGCCTTTAGTATATTATGATATTCTCTGAACTTTCAGTAGGGGGCACAGTGGCTTAGTGGTTAGCACGTTCGACTCACACCTCCAGGGTTGGGGGTCCGATTCCCACCTCCGCCTTGTGTGTGTGGAGTTTGCATGTTCTCCCCGTGCCTCGGGGGTTTCCTCCGGGTACTCCGGTTTCCTCCCCCGGTCCAAAGACATGCATGGTAGGTTGATTGGCATCTCTGGAAAATTGTCCGTAGTGTGTGTGTGCCCTGCGATGGGTTGGCACTCTGTTCAGGGTGTATCCTGCCTCGATGCCCAAAGACGCCCGAGATAGAGTGTCGAGGTGTAGTGTAGCATGTAGAGTTTTTTGTCACATGGACTGGAAACTGTCAGTTACACCATACAGTGAAATTCTAGCTACTATCTGTACTATTTATATACAAATATACTGATATATCAGAGTCAGGTGTAGGATTAAGCAATTAAACCAAGAATGAAACACAGTCTGTTTAACTCTGAGATACTTTTCTGCTCAGTATGGTTGAACAGAGTGGTTTTTATTTACCCAGTTAGTATAAACATTTAAACCAGTGTGGACATTTTCCTCTAATTCTCTCCTGTCCGTTCATCAGCAAGGTCTTTCTTTAATAATGATCGTGACATGAACATCAAAAATGCACCTTGACTTGTCACTTGAGCAATGCAATTGTTAAAGATTTGTCTGGAAATTCATTTAACCTTGGAACATTTCATTCCCCAAGTGAAGAAGTCTTTTCTACAGTGTACAATGAGATCGTGAGCATACATTTGCACCCTTTAGAAAATGATGTAAAAATGAAAAAGTCTGGAGACGATAATGATGGATAATATACAGTATAAATCGTTTGCTTTACAGTCATAAGATTTTTCTAACGCTGCATCTGCTTAATTATGAAGTAAGACACTTGTCATGACTTTCCAAACATGATCGAAATATTTATACACAACATGCGGTAATTAAAGCCAAGGCAGGGCAGCCATGACAGGATTAATGTTCGTAATCGTCCGTCTACCTAAAGCGACTGTGGTAGGAGTGTGTTTTGTAATCATATCACACCAGCAGTGTTCATCTGAATAAGAGCAGAGCTGCTCGATAAAATTCTCAGAGTGACACTGAATGGCCTGTGTGGTGTAACTGCTCAGCCTACCATGTCACTTTCAGTTTAACAGCCTCTCTGTGTCTGTACTCTACTTTATTAGAATCGCAGCTCAGGCTGAAAGGCAAAGAGGGTCCATGTGAGAGAGAAAGAGAGAGGGAGTCGGGACTAATCACACTGATTACACTAGGTGTGTGTGTGTGTGTGTGTGTGTGTGTGTGTGTGTGTGTGTGTGTGTGTGTGTGTGTGTGTGTGTGTCCTGATGTGCCATACACAGCCCAAAGTCATATCTCTACTGTCTGGGTTTTACCCTTGACCAATATTACACTGCAAAGCTAAAAGCCGGAGTACTATATTGACTTAAACGTGTAAAGTGAGGACTTAATACTGAAATTACAAACATCAGTATTCATAAGTTACAGTTACACCAAATTATCTGAGATCCAGGTATTATAGGTCATCGTTTCACATCACCAAACACATCAGACACCTTGGGACATTTATCCAATGGGTCTATACGTATGTCTTAACCAACCAAATAAAGAGAGAAAATGCAGTAGGTTCTCAAACAAACACTACAAAAGAGTCAGGTGCAAAAAAAAACCCCCATAAGAATCTATTTGCTTATATCCAGTTATTTCCAGTTAGGTAGGAAATGAACACAAAGGAGATATTTATTTCTGTGTAAAAATGTTTACAAAATAGCACCCTCTAGAGGTCTGATATAAGACCATTTTATAAGTCTTTATTTTGTCACATATACAGTACAGTATCTCACCGAAATGAGTACTGTACACCCCTCACATTTTGTAAATATTTTATTATATCTTTTTGTGTGACAACACTGAAGAAATAACACTGTGCTACAATATAAAGTAGTGAGTGTACAGTTTGTATAACAGAGTAAATTTGCTGTCCCCTCAAAATAACTCAACACACAGTTATTAATGTCTAAACCGCTGGCCACAAAAGTGAGTTCACCCCTAAATGAAAATGTCCAAATTGGCCCCAATTAGCCATTTTCTCTCCCCGGTGTCATGTGACTCGTTAGTGTAACAAGGTCTCAGGTGTGAATGGGGGGCAGGTGTGTTAAATTTGGTGTTATCGCTGTCACTCTGTCATACTGGGCACTGGAAGTTCAACATGGCACCTCATGGCAAAGATCTCTCTGAGGATCTGAAAAAAGGAATTGCTGCTCCACATAAAGATGGCATAAGCTATAAGAAGATTGCCAAGACCTTGAAACTGAGCTGCAGCACGGTGGCCAAGACCATACAGCAGTTTAACAGGACAGGTTCCACTCAGAACAGGCCTCGCCATGGTCCACCAAAGAAGTTGGATGCATGTGGTCAGTGGCATATCCAGAGGTTGTGTTTGGGAAATAATCGTATGAATGCTGCCAGCATTGCTGCAAAGGTTTAAGGGGTGCGGGGTCAGCCTGGCTCAGACCGTATGCCGCAAACTTCATCAAATTGGTCTGCACGGCTGTCGTCCCAGAAGGAAGCGTCTTCTAAAGATGATGCACAATAAAACCGTTTGCTGAAGACAAGCAGACTAAGGACATGGATTACTGGAACCATGTCCTACGTTCTGATGAGACCAAGATAAAAAATATTTGGTTCAGATGAGATCAATCGTGTGTGGTGACAACCAGAAGGAGTAAAAAGACAAGTGGGTCTTGCCTACAGTCAAGCATGGTGGTGGGAGTGTCATGGTCTGGGGCTGCATGAGTGCTGCCGGCACTGGGGAGCTACAGTTCATTGAGGAAACCATATATGTCAACATTTACTGTGACTGAAGCAGAGCATGATCCCCTCCCTTCGGAGACTGGGCCGCAGGGCAGCATGATAACGACCCCAAACACACCCCCAAGTCGACCACTGCCTTGCTAAAGAAGCTGAGGGGGAAGGTGATGGACTGGCCAAGCATGTCTCCAAACCTAAACCCTATTGAGCATCTGTGGGACATCCTCAAACAAAAGGTGGAGGAGCGCAGGGTCTCGAACATCCACCAGCACCTTGATGTCGCCATAGGACTCCAATGGCAACCTGTGATGCTCTGGTTAACTCCCTACTCACTACTTTACACTGTAGCAAACTATTTACAAGATGTGATGTGTGTACATAACAGCACAGATAAATTCATTCTTCGTATATCCAAATTTTAGAAGTTGGGGTCAGACATGATACAGCACCCCTGGAACAGAGAGTTTTAAGGGCCTTGTTCAAGGGCCCGACAGTGGCGGCTTGGCAGAGCTGGGGCTTGAGCCTGATAATCTGATCAACAACCCGGTGTCTTAACCGCTCAAGCCACCACTGCACATAAATTTGTGTTACATGTTACATCTGAAAGAAATAAAACACTTTGCCGGACACATTATTGGGCAAATTTGCTAACTCAGAGAATCTCCTGAAAACATTGCCACTACCTCTGAGACTGGAGACTCTATAATGCTTCCACCAGATATGTCCCTGTGCAGGCTGTCACTACATTCCCAACCAGAACTATTGCCTTAGCTGCTGTTACAGAAAATGAATCTACTCCAAAGCAAACAACCAATCAGAATCAAGAATACTGTGGTGTTTTGGTATAATCAGCGCTCAACACAACTCTATCTACAATTGGAAGCTGGGAGCAGATGCCGCGATGTCTTAAACCCTGTGATATTTAGTTGAACTGTGCATTTAGGATACGGTTTCATCCTTCGCTCGCATGCTGATCCTCTCACTGCTGTTTTTTTATTTTTTCTCTGCTGTGAGGATGCCAGAGGTGCCAGTTATTCATCGCTGCACTAGCAACAAAATACACTCAATTACCGGGGCCTAACAGGGTTTTTGCCGGCGCACACCGTCCACGGTTACTCGAAGGGAAACAAAATGCTCTGGCAATTCCATTAGCATTTTGGGCGCGTGCCAGCGGCGCTGTGCGTCATGTTCTATGGCGGACAAATTGGCAGTCAGAGTGATGCGGTGAAGGGGGCTAATTGCTTGAGTGCAGGGTTAGTCTGGTTTTCACGCAAGGCTCAATCACAGAGAGAGAGAGAGAGAGAGAGAGAGAGAGAGAGAGAGAGAGAGAGAGAGAGAGAGAGAGAGTGAGAGAGAGGGATGAGTCAGTTTTACAGATTTATCTACTAAAACCGAGCTCCATCTGAGAGGCTTGGATTCAGTTTTTTTTTTTTCCACAAGCCAATGTTTTTAAAATTCACAAACATCTATACAGTACATCTACTACAGATCTTTTATTCTTTTCTCCACCACCGATTCTGCGTAAATTATTGCACAGCACAGCATCCGTTCAAACAAACAACATCACATGGAAAACAAATGGAAATATCAGATGTCAGAGAAAATGTGTGCATGTGTATCGGATACACAATAAAACTCACTGTTGATTTTTAATTGTTGCCATATCTGCAAAAATCCCACCTGGTCATTATCAGAGTGAATCATTGGATCACTAGGCTTAAGGTGGGGAAATACCTTAGATGGGATGCTAGATGGGATGTTACAAGTCATCATTCAGACACTTACTTACTCCAAAACATTCAGTGTATTGACAGGAGTTACTGTAACAGTTTGGGTCTGGATGACTCGGTCACGTTACCAAATTATGAGCATGTTTGAAGCTGTGTATAATGAAAGAATGAACATTTACATTTCTGGAATTTAGCAGACGCCCTTATCCAAAGCGACTAACTTTCACCTCATTTCATACAGCTGAACAATTGAGGGATAAGGGCTTTACATAGGATACCACCAGTGGTAAATTTGAGATTCAAGCTCACAACCTACAGTACCAAACTGGACCAACACCTTAACCACTGAGCTACCAATGCCTCTTTTCCACCGGAAAGAACCAGGTCCTGGTTCAAAGTTGGTTCCACTGGTGAACCTTCTAAGAACCGGTTTACCTTTCCACCGGCTAGAGAGCATCACAGCGCAGAGTGTGACGTCACTGTATACGTGTCACGTGTCCCAGCAACGTTAGCGCAGCAGCGGCAAACACAAACACAAACACAACAACAACAATGGCGGATGTTGCTTTACTGTTAATGCTCATAAAACGTGTACGTGCGAATAAAACGTGTACGTGCGGCTCCGTGTAATCTGTATAAACGGAGGTTGTAATTGATAAAGTTTATTGATAAATATTATTTTATCGTTAACACAAGAAAAAAAAATTAGCCTTAGCATGTAGCTACCTACTATCATGTGTGCTGATAATATATATTGCGGTAAAGCAAAAGTGTATTAAACATTAGTATATTTAAGGTACATTATCTAATGCGCTAACAGTAGCCCCGCCCACAGCTCCTGATGCAAGCGGTTCTTAAGTCTAGACCAGCAACGTTTCGGTGCTACTTAAGAACCACTTTTCCTGGTTCGGAGCCGGTGCTTTTTTGGTCGAAACAGAAAGAACTGGTTCTAAATTAGGCTCTGGCTCCGAACCAGCACTCAAACTGCATCGGTGGAAAAGGGGCACAAGTCGATATTTTATTTGCTGTCAATCACAGAGCAATCGTTCAACAGCCAATCGATGGAGTATGTAAAATCGTGTGTGTGGAAGGGGGCAGATAGCACTGTCCTCCGAGTCTATTAAATTGAGCAAGAGCAGCAGTTTATGGACTATCTATGCTGGCTTTACCTGAAGAAGAAGATGAGAGAGAATTTTAGCTGTAACCCTACCAGATGTTGTGTGATAGTAGAGGATTACTTGGGGCGGGGTTTGGCCACAATCCTACGAAATAATTGGAAGCTATTTTGGAAAGTTCCCTTATTTCAAAAAATGTTTTGAGTACATTTCTCCCAACAGAGGGAAAAGATATCCTTTCTGGTTATTATATATATATTTTTTTCATTCCCCTTTCAACGAGACAACTCAAATTAAATGTAAACAAAGCTTGGATAAGACTTTCAACAGTAAAACATTTCCACACTTTATAACAAAACCCCTTTTAGGACTTGCACTCGACCCTGTCCATAAATGATTATATTTAATTACTCTACAAAACGCACAGATCTCTCTGCTAAACACAACCCCACAAGCTAAAAGAAATCCCTCACCACCAAAGAGGTGTAATTTACAACCACCACGAGAGGTTGATGTAGTCAGGTAAAGGGTTTCCATCGAGGTAAAATATCCCCCTGTGGCTTCTTTATCCTCAAAACTAATGGCATTCCTTCGAGCCAAGCTGTTTCGCCAGCCCATTTGTACTTCCGATAAATCATGCGAAGCCCCTCGTTCTGCGTCCGGAATAGCTCCTTTCAGATAGGAAGGTCAGAGGGGACATTCCAGGCCATGGGGGACAGCAGTGCGGTCTAAATTAAGAGCCCAGCGGTGGTACAATCTCCGGTCTGAGCGCACAGCTTTTCTCGTTTAGCTGAAGCAAGAAAACAGAGAGAAATGCAGCACAACACTGCAGGACGTGACTTACTGCCATGTCCTCATCTGTTTATACAGCTAATGGAAAGGGAAAGAGCTCCGAAAGCCCCGGCCCTGGTACGGAGAAAGAGTCAGCAAAGGGAAAGGTGATCTTTTTCATTCATCATCACCAGGTCACCTCAGTTCAAGTTCACAAGAAGGAGCACAGGCTTTACCCTGTATGGAAACACACACACATACTCACTCACTCACACACACACAGACACACACACACACACACACACACACACAAAACCCTTTTTATGACTCGGCTATGTAAATAGAGCCGAAGTCTAAGAGAAGCATTTCATTCCTTTTGAGCTAGGATTCAATCGAGGCCTGGAACGTTTGTTAGCTCAATTTCAAAAAGAGCATTTTTATTTTTTTACCGGTCAAAGAATAAGACGGTTTTCACACGAATAAGGAAGAAATATCGATTTAAATCTATTTGTTCTTTAAAAGTTCTTTATATATGCAACAGATTGAACAGAACCATATGAAGTTGTTTAGTTAGATTACAACCTCATAGAGTTTGTCTCTAACCTCATTAGATTTTTTGTCTTATTGTTAATTTTGTCTTGGCAAATTAACACCCACTAGCAAATTCTAGTCCCCTTCTACCCCCTTCTCAACTAGGATCTCTACATGTGTTCATACAGCCTCACTGGGCAGCCTAACACACTCAGGGTAAAGATCTATCTGCCCTCTTCTACATACCCGAGCTTACAGACATCTCTGATTAAAAAAATGTCAGAAAAAAAAAAAGACGTAGTTCCACCCACCCAGTGATGTGTAGTTTTATGTAAACATTAAATCATTTGAATGATAAAAAATGGAAAGAGAGGGGGTACGGTGGCTTAGGGGTTAGCACATTCGCCTCACACCTCCAGGGTTGGGGGTTCGATTTCCTCCTCCACCTTGTGTGTGTGGAGTTTGCATGTTCTCCCCGTGCCTCGGGGGTTTCCTCCGGGTCCTTCGGTTTCCTCCCCCAGTCCAAAGACATACATGGTAGGGTGATTGGCATCTCTGGAAAATTGTCCGTAGTGTGTGTGTGAGTGAATGAGAGTGTGTGTGTGCCCTACAATGGGTTGGCACTCCGTCCAGGGTGTATCCTGCCTTGATGCCCAATGACGCCTGAGAGGCACAGGCTCCCCGTGACCCGAGGTAGTTCGGATAAGTGGTAGAAAATGAATGAATGAATATGGAAAGAAAGCGAAAAGCACCCTTCTAACTGACAATCCCTAATTGGTGGAATGGCCTTTCAATCCGTCACCGTAAAGACCAACCTCTTATCTAACCCCTAACATGCTCCTAGTCCAGTTCAGCTATTTCACTATGCTTATAACGCCTCATTAAAAGTGTCTGCTATATAAATATAAATAAAGGAATAATTGTGGAATATAAATGAAATTCGGACACTCTACATATAGAGCATATAGAACAAATCGAGAATTGTTTTTATTTCATCAAATAACTATATCAGTTTTTGATGATTATTCTTTAGTCAATTAAAAATTGTAATCTTTGGCAAGTTGTTGTGGCATAAGAGGAATAAAAGGATTTGTTACAGTATTATTTGGACATAACAGTACACTAAGGGTGTGCCTTAAAATAATAATTAAATAAATTCTTAAAAAAAAAATCATATCACAAGACATCAGAGATGTCTGTAAGCTCGGGTATGTGGAAGAGGGCAGATAGATCTTTACCCTGAGTGTGTTAGGCTGCCCAGTGAGGCTGTATGAACAGATGTGGAGATCCTGGTTGAGAAGTGGGGTAGAAGGGGACTAGAATTTGCTATTGGGTGTTAATTTGCAAAGACAAACTAAAAAAAAATTAAGAAAAAATGTGTAAAAAAAAAATAAACAAAAAAAAAACTTTAAAAAAAAAACACATTTAAATAAATCTAATATTAATCTGGAATTTTGTATAACCTTTTGTTTATTTTCTGTAAAGCTGCTTTAAGACAATGTGAATTGTAAAATATGAATTAATAGAAGTAAAATAAATATGTACAATAAATTTTAAGTGAACAATAGACATCATTATTTATAGGCTTTCTAAAATTAGCAAGAACATAGTAGTGCTGGAAATAATGTAAACAATTGGTTTGGTGCTGTTTCTATTTAATGTGTATAAAAATAAATTAAAGCAAGTAAAATTCTGTGTAAAAATGTACATAAAACTAGTTAGTTTTATATATTTATATATATAAGTTATATATAAGTATAAAATCATAATCTATTTTATATCATATTGTGTATCGTGACACAATGAATCACGATATTATTTTATTGATATTTTTCATCACCCAGCCCTACAGCACAGCCCCCTAATAAACCTCTCATCTTTGACCCTTCCACATGCTTCTATTCTGAATTTCTAAGATATGATATTACATGTAATTCTGCATTTCTATGTAAAGCTTTTTGCCAGTTGCACCTACATTTACAATTAATCAGAACCGGTTTATTTATCTGTAATCTTTTAATTTATAGAGCGCATCTTTAGATTTATAAATATCTTTGAATATAAAAATCCACTATGATTTTTGTACTACTACAAAAAGAAGATGAAACAAATGAAGAAGAAGAAGAAGAAGAAGAAGAAGAAGAAGAAGAAGAGGAGGAGGAGGAGGAAGAGGAAGGAGAAGAAGAAGAAGGTGTCTGTAAATAGTATGTTTCTTCAAGCAGAAAATTCCTTCTCTACAGATTAAAAATGAAACTTGCCACATTATCGACACCTTCATGTTGACCTTCACCTGTCAATCATATTCATCGTGTTAGTATCGATACTCCGGTTTCCAGGCGATGAGATGAGATGAGGTTCAATCTGCGCCGCATTGCGCTGCATTGGGGCAGATCAGGTCGACCTCTGGCCACAAAAGACCCTGCAGTACCACGAGCTGATCTGTGGGTGGAGCTGCAGACCTTAAACTTCCCACGAGGTGTCCATGCACTGTGCATCTCCAACAACCCTGCTGTGTGCTGTGTTAATGCAAAAGATCTCTACTGTACAAACACAAGAAAAGAAAAGAAAAGAAAAGAAAAGAAAAGAAAAGAAAAGAAAAGAAAAGAAAAAAAACGAGGAATCATCTCGGCCACACGGAGAGACCGTGTTTTATCCGTTCACCTTAGGCACGCAGGCTAATTAATGCTGCATGTAAATGAAAAAGAAGCACAGAACGAATGAAGCAGGACAACAGATTGCATCTGAGACGGACGCCGCAGGGTCATTAGAGTCGCCCTAATAAGACAGTGTCCATTTAGCCGTAAGGCCATTACTGCAAATAGTGCTAATTAGGCTTCAAGCAAAGCGACGAGGTTGTTTGCGGGAAGGTCGCAGGGGAAGCTTGAGGTCTTTGATTACAGTAGGATCAACATTTGCGCCACAGTTGCAGTAATGATCCTACTCTCTCTCTCTTTCTCTCTCTCTCTCTCTCTGTGTCTCTCTGTCTCTCTTCCTCCCCCTCTCTTTTTCTCTCTCCTGTTACAGACAGAGCTGAATCAATACAGCGTCCTTCATCCTGCGCTCAGGCCTGACCTTGGCAGCCTTTTGTCTCCCTTTCAGGGGCAGAGAGCGTGCACATGCAGCAGACGGAAGAAAACACGGGTCCAGCTCAAGCCTGTCCATGCTGAGAAAACTCCAAGCGTTTAAAATAACAGCTCATTAAGAGCCTAATGAGTCATATGTTTATTGGGTTTTCTTATCTTAGCCTAATGAACTGACACAGAGCTCGGGCTTGTTTGCTAAATTGCCAAGCGCAAGATGTCAAAAAATTCTGCAGACAAAACTGGGACGTCAAAGCAGTTTCGGTGCTATAGAATTAAATTCAGTGCAATTTGTATAGCGCTGTTAACAATTCACATTGTCTCAAAGCAGCTTTACAGAACCAGAGGAAAAAAGGAATATTTTAATGTTTAAAATTAAATGACTATTTATCGGGGGGACATGGTGGCTTAGTGGTTAGCACGTTCGCCTCACGCCTCCAGGGTTGGGGGTTCGATTCCCGCCTCCGCCTTGTGTGTGTGGAGTTTTCATGTTCTCCCCGTGCCTCGGGGGTTTCCTCCGGGTACTCCAGTTTCCTCCCCCGGTCCAAAGACATGGTAGGTTGATTGCCATCTCTGGAAAATTGTCCGTAGTGTGTGAGTGTGTGAGTGAATGAGAGTGTGTGTGTGCCCTGTGATGGGTTGGCACTCCGTCCAGGGTGTATCCTGCCTCGATGCCCGATGATGCCTGAGATAGGCACTATTTATGACTATTTATCTCTAACATTTATCCCTAATGATCAAACCCCAGGCAACGGTGTCAAGGAAAATCTCCCTGAGATGACATGAGGAAGAAACCTTGAGACTCAGAAGTGAACCTCATCCTCATTTAGGTGACACTGGACAGGAAATAATGTAAATATAATATATATAATATGCTTTCTACAGAAGTTGTGCTAATTTATCTTCTTTAGTTAAAATTCTCCTTCTATTTATCCGTTTCTAGTTCTACTAGCGGTGATCCAAAGCGCTCACACTGACGAATCCTTTAAAGAAAAAAAAAAAAAAAAAAAACATAAAATAAACAAAATCCTTCATTGTACCATATGATTTTTTTTTTCCCCATGGAGCATTTAAAACTAAAAGTCCCTATGTATGTTGTTGTACCATAGTAACACAAACGCGTTCCCTTACCATATAACCACTACCAGAGCTACTGTGACAGAAAAGGTATCAACCCCTTCTGACCAATCAGAATCGAGAATCCGACAGCGCTACGATATGAGCTGCAGTAATTAATCAGGGTTTTTCTGACATTCGTCATGCGTCGGTCTATTAAAGATGTGGGTCATCTGATAAACTCCCGCCGACCTACATGCCCTCGTCTGAAATGGCAACAAGATCATATCGTGTGGTAATATTAATACGCAGGAAACAAAAACATTTCCACACCCAGAGGTTGTGCTCCCTTCTCATAAAGTGTTTGATTAGTTTTAAAGCCTGTGAGCAGTGATTCAGCTCGTGCATCGCCACTCCAGACGCCGTGACTTGCCAATCACATGAAAGGTCGTCGGCTGGACTTTTCCCTAATGAGGTCCAGGTGGAACGCCGGCTAATCAGGTCACCTTTAAAAAGCTCCACGTTCAGAGCCGAGGTCACTGCGAGGAAAACATAGAATGTCCTTTTCTCTTTCAATCACAATCAGGTTGCGGATTTCAGGAAAAGGAAAAGGAAACAGGGGAAATGGGAAAGTGATAGGAAAGGAAATGGATAAGGAAGAGAATGGAAAGAAAAGGAATGGAAGGTAAAGCATTAGAAACAGAAGAAGGGACCGAAAGGAAAGGAACGGAAGAGACAGGAACAGAATGGAAAGGAAAGGTACAGAATATGAAGAAGTGTGCGTGTGTGTGTGTGGGGGGGGGGGGGTTGGGTTGCTAAAGACAGAATGGATTGTTAGTGAAAAAGAAACTAATGCAAAGGAACTGAACTGAATATGAATCCAATTCATTTTTATTTTTAACCAATTGCCTTAAAGCAGCTTCACGGGACATAAAAATTATAGTACAATAAGTTCAAGATTCATTTTAAACTCATATTCGAATGGAACAGAACGTAAATATTTTTAAAAACTAATGGATGGAACGTACAGGAGGAGGAGAGGACGGAAAGAAACGGAACAAACGAACGAAACGCAAAACAAGGGAAAGGAACAGGATTGAAACGAATTGAACATAAAGGAGAAAAAGGCAAAGGAACAGAACAGAAAAGAAAGAAAAGAAATAGAAAAGAAAAATCCTGGGTTAATGTTGTTTGACCTTTCACACTGCTAATACTTCACCTGGGATTTTTACACACTGTACATCCCTAAAACACAGACTGATCCATATTCTTAATTAAATTATTTCTGACTAAAATGCAGTTTTTCCTGAACTGTAACTTCTCTTCGGTCCGGCTGAGACGATCCGATTGGACGTCTGCTGCTAAACAACTGGTCGTAACTATCGTTCCGACACCACGGCAGTTCACACTGTTCACGTTTACCACCACAACGACGATGGACTTCATAACCAGAAGGGAACCAATCTGTGATGCGGTCGATATACCGATCTGTTGTGGTGAAGAAAGAGCTGAGCCACAAGGCGAAGCTCTCTATTTACCAGTCGATCTACGTTCCTACCCTCACCTATGGTCATGAGCTTTGGGTCATGACCGAAAGGACGAGATCCCGGATACAGGCGGCCGAAATGAGTTTCCTCCGCAGGGTGGCTGGGCGCTCCCTTAGAGATAGGGTGAGGAGCTCGGTCACTCGGGAGGAGCTCAGAGTAGAGCCGCTGCTCCTCCACATTGAGAGGGGTCAACTGAGGTGGCTCGGGCATCTGTTTCGGATGCCTCCTGGACGCTTTCCTGGGGAAGTGTTCCGGGCATGTCCAACCGGGAGGAGGCCCCGGGGAAGACCTAGGACACGCTGGAGGGACTATGTCTCTCGGCTGGCCTGGGAACGCCTCGGTATTCCCCCGGAAGAGCTGGAGGAAGTGTCTGGGGAGAGGGAAGTCTGGGTGTCCCTGCTTAGACTGCTGCCCCCGCGACCCGGCTCCGGATACGCGGTAAAAAATGGATAGATGGATGGAACCTTCCTCTACCTCGTGGGTTAGCATGGCGATAATCCAGGGTTAAGTGCAGTGTGGAAAGCTCTAAACAGAATGTAAGGGAATGTACAGATTTGAGTTACGATACTTCGACTTACAAACTTTCTTTCTTACGACGGACGATTAGCGATACGACAAATCTGTAGGCTCCCACCTCTGTGAGATGTCTCGTCTCAGAATCATGTGTCTCAGCGTTAGAGCATGATTTTTTTTGCTCCTTTATCATCATCATCCTCATCTTCCGACAACCTGTGGCAGAACTAGAGTTTTATACATGGGGTGGCCAAGGCAACTAGCACAAATGTCAACGTAATGTATATTACGGCTAAACTGGGGAACGAACCGATCTCTCTTGTACGATTAATCTGTTAATAGCATCTAACGTCAATTTATACAGCGACATAACTTGAAATATATTTCTGGAAAACTAAATCCTGATGTTTAATCTCAAAACTTAACTTTTAGTATTAGTCTGTTACAGTATTCTTCTCTACCTCTCAACTCTTTCTTGTCATTGATTGATGGATTTGACATGTTGAGCGGCGCCGTGACCAAACGTCAAACGAGGATTTCTTTTGATAGGTGAAATGAGATGTCAATCAGAATGAAACTTCCAATGCTATCAAATAAAAATTCGGGATGGCACCTGGGTTGGCTAATCAGATGTCAGGGGTGTTCGGTACCACCCCAGACACCCCTCTGGCTCAGCCACTGCTGACAACTAAGTAAGACAACTACACAGACGTTAGACGGAATCATGGCGAGTACGATAAGGTATGATACGATACTTGAACACGTGTATGATACGTAGCTGTGGCGATTTCATTTTAGGGTTAACGTCTGGGGCGCTGCTAAGGTTGGAGGGGATGAGGGGCTTAGCCTCCTAAGACTATGACTCGCCAAATGTTAAATTTTTATTACCTCACCAACTCTTTCCAATGAATGAATGATGACTGTCACAATGGCCAAACCTCTGAGGTAAATTACTACACCACACTGATATAAACCTGAACAATGCACACTTAACCTACAGTACATGCAGTAGAGCGATAAAGTCACTAATCACAATACAAGACTATTAAAAGCATCAGGACATGTGAACCATCTCTTCACTTAGCGTGAAACTAAGACTGAGCAGATTATATTTTGCAGTATTTGGCAACGCGACTCTTCCAAAAGCGCATCCTCATGCTAATAAACAGATCAGGGTCTGAGGGGATTAAGCTACAACGATGTGCACTGCATCAAATACGCAAAAAAAAAAAACTCCAAGGAAACGGGTCAGTGAGGAAAAACTAGGATTTTATTGCATCACGTGTGTGTAATAGCGATACAAACTTTCATTTACAAAATAATGAGTCACAGAGTTGAACAAAAACAAGTCTGTTAGAGCTAGAAAGAAAATTAAAATAAAGATACAGCTGAAATAACTGGTTTATTTCGGACAGGAAAACTTTTACATCTTCCTCTTCTGGGTGCTGATATATAACACTGGAAAACAGGAAACAGGAATTAAATAATACACACAAAAACAATAAAATAAAAAACTCACTAATTAGTAATTATTAGTTATTAATTAGAAATAACATCTTAGGTGCCTGACGTTATACACAAAACTAAATCAACTGCCAACTTGAACATTTTCTATTCATTCATTAATTAATTAATTGTCTATTAGCAATATTCTTTTTTTTATTTATATCATTTAATTTAGATTTTGTATTTCTTTTTTTCCTAAGCAAGAAAAGATCTAGAATTAAAATAAATAAATAATAAATAATAAACAACCAGCATGGACTTGGCTTATAAGGGCACTGATAAAAACCTGCTTGGAAAACCGACCACCTTTGTGTCGGTCATTTTAAAGACTTTGTATAGTTCACGTGGGGTCAAAATCACCAACAAGATTCATTTTACTTAATGAACCTTTAAAGAATGACGTCACACTGTTTTTCCATTTCTAGTGCCATTTAACTTGGTGAAATCGGCGTACAGAGCCACGGTGCACATTTCAGCAAGATGAGCATGTTGTTGCTACGGAAACGATAACATTAATATAAACCTTCCCCAGTAATTCCTGATTGGTCTTTTGATTCGGTTTGAATATTAAAACATAATATTCCCCACATACCATTGTTTCCTCTGAGAAACGCATCTCCGTATTTATTCTTAAGCTGGCCGTTGACGTACTCCTCCGTCTGCTCCACTGCGATGTTCATGTAACCGTCGAGGCACGCAAGAACACCTGAGGAGCAACACAAGAGGATCTCATTCATGGTCACTCTGCACTCCATGCCACCCCTGCCTCGTTTATTACATTAATCTGTATCCTAAAGTTCAAGATTAATTTTAAACATATGTAAATGGAACAGTACGTAAGTTACAAAATGGATGGAACGTACAGGAAGAGGAGAGGATGGAAAGAAATGGAACGCAAAACAAGGGAAAGGAACAGAATTGAAATGAATTGAAAATAAAGCCGAAAAAGGGAAAAAAGAACAGAACGGAGAAGAAAGGAACGAAATAGAAATGAATGGAAAAAAGGAATGTAAAAGAAATCAATTTAAATGAACAGAAGGAAAAAAAGGAAAGGAGCGTAAAGGAAGAACGTAAAGGAACTGAAAAGAAGAGAACTATAAAGGGATGAAAAGGAAGGGAACAGAAGGGAAGGGAACTATAAAGGGAAAGGAAGGGAACTATAAAGGGATGAAAAGGAGGGAACAGAACTGAAAGAAAAGATTTTGAATGTTAAAGAACAGAACATTAAAAATTTTTTAAAAAGGTAGAGAATGTAAAGAGACAGAAAAGTACAGGAACTGAAGGGGATGTAAAGAAGTGGAAGAGAAACGAATGAAATCGAAAGGAAAGGAACCGAACTAAACATAAAGGAAAAGGTTAAGGATAAGGAACAGAAAGTAAAGGTAAGGATATTGAAATGAAGGGACTATAAAAGAAATAGAGGAATAGAACAAAGCCTAAAGGAATCAAGTGAACAGAAAAAAAAAGGAATAGAAAGGAACGGCAGATTGTATTGGACCCGTAAACGTAAGAAAAGGTTTTTCACATGGGAACTAATAGACTTCTTTCGACTTTATGTGGTTTATCGTGTTGCACCAAGGTTATGGAGAAATGATGTTTCATTCCATTGTTAGAAAGATCTACTGTGATCATCCACACGTCCTTCACCTCTGTAATCCACTCCAGAGTTGAGCTTCACCACCACCGGCCGCCCTATGATCTGCTTCAGGAAATCACTTGGGGTTTGTTTGCGTACACTCATGTTCGCTGTAATGACACAAAAATAACACCACAGTCAAATGTACAATACATTGTGACTTCTGTTGATTTACACATCCATGTAATTTACATACGTTCACTATACAGGCTGTCAGGAAAGGAGAAATTCTTCATGAACTGGAATGATTTGTTCTTTAATTGCACCGTACTCTTATAATAAATAACAATAACAGGTTCTGCTAAGAACCTGCTGCTGTTCATTCTTTTACTGCACAAAATATCGTTTGAACATTCAGTATTTACACTGGTCGGTCGGCGCTGTTTCTGTTACTGTGTATTGTCTTTTGTGTATTGCATTTTTTGTACTTTTTGTATTGTCTTGTAACTTAATGTCTGCACTGTTTTTTGTCCTGCACTGTCTTTTGTCCTGCACTGTCTTGCTTGTCTTGTCCTGCACTGTTTGCACCAGGTTGCACAGTTGCACTTTATGTGGCTAAGACTACTTACATGTCCTTAGCCCTGTCTTTGTTTTATGTAGCACCTTGATCCTGGAGAAACGTTGTCTCATTTCACTGTGTACTGCAACAGCTATATATGGTTGAAATGACAATAAAAAGCTTCTTGACTTCTTGCTTCTTGACTTGACTTGAATAATAATAATAATAATAATAATAATAATAATAATAATAATAATAAGTAGTAGTAGTAGTATTTATATCATTATTATTATTTATATTATTATTATTATATTTATATTATTATTATTATTTTTTTTTTTATTATTATATTATCTTTTTTGTTCACTTTAGCACGCTAACAGCTTTTTTTTAATCCACACCCGTAATTCGACAAAGCCAACAATCTGTCACGTGATTGGTTAGTTTTTAGGCCACAACAGCATTCCACCAATCACACCAGAGATCGCCGTAAAGCTACGCTTTGTCGGAATACAGGTAGGAGAAAAAAAAACGCTTTCCTCAAGCTTAACCGCTGACTATATAAATCTGGTACAATACTAGAACATATAGACGTTTCTCAACTACAAATATAAATGTAATTCTGCTCATAATAAAATATAATAACACCTACCTATTCCGTAAAATCTGTTATTACTCACGTCTGTTGCTACGCTAGTTCCAACGTTTACTGCACGTCTTGGTGAAATGTAGCGCTGGTGGTGTTCAGCCAATCAGCTTTCAGGAGTAATCACAGAGTACGGACACCCTCACGGGACATTCGGAAACGCATTTCGATAAACATGGCTTAAAAAGTATTTATTGCTCGTTAATAGAGTCTCTCTCTCTCTCTCTCTCTCTCTCGTCACTAAACACTACGCAGAAAAATAGAAAACACAATGCTCAGGACATGAAGCTGGAGAAATAAATGTTTATTGTTCACTGTAGGCTAAATGCATGTTGCAAAAACCTGTGCATTTAGCACTTGTACAAAAAAACAACACAGAAATCTTGTGCATTTACACGTAGCACTTGTAAAAATAAACAGAAATCTTATGCATTTGCCGCTTGTGTACAGTAAGCCCATGTAAAAATAAAGTACAAAAATACACAAATAAGTGCATTACCCAGCCACAGCATCATGTCTCCATACTGGGTCAGCCCACAGGACTTCATCCACATCACAGGCCACATTTTGTCTGGCCAGGCAACAGGGGGAAAAAAAACCCTGGCATGGCGTATCCAGGCTTGGCATGCCTCCACACCTATGTCACCACAGGCAAGTCCCATGGCTTGCAGGAGATGTACCCTGGTGTAAGGTTGGCGTTCATATACCTTCCACCACCATGAGGAGAAGAATTCCTCAGTAGGGTTAAGGAAAGAAGAGTACGGTGGAAGGCAAAGATTGATAAAACCTTGGTTCATATTGAACCACTCTCTAACCTGGAGGGCTCTGTGAAAACTCACATTGTCCCAAACAACAACATAGATGGGATGATCATCCTTTTGCCCTAACGGAGCATCTCGCATGTGATTGAGGAAAATGAGGAGCTGGTGAGTGTTGTAGGGCCCCAGGTTGGCATGATGGTGGACAACCCCAGGATAATGTGACATCGCCATCATGCTGCCCAAGAACACCAACAATGGCCCGATGGCCAATGACATTACGGCCTCTTCTTCTCCTTTTGGTGAGATTAAACCCAGCTTCATCCTTGTACAAGTATTCATGGGGTCTTTCCATTGCATCCAGTTGAAGAACCCTCTGTAGAAACAGATATAGTTTTGTCAGTGATATGGAAAAGGTGATTTAGGCCACTACAGTAAATCACTACTTAGAGTAATCACCATTGAATGTGTCTGGATATATGCCAACCTGTACATACTGGAATCTTTGCTCTTTGACTCTGTCTGAGTTGCGATCAAAGGACACTCTGTATAGCTGTTTCATGCGCAGTCTGTTGCGCTTGAGGACACGATCGACAGTAGAGAGGCTGACACTGTTGATACCCTCAAAATTTACATGGTCCTCAATGATCTTCTGCTGAATTTCACTCAGTTTAATGGCATTGTTCTCATGGATCATATCAACAATTAGGGTCTCTTGTTGTGGGGAGAACATACCTGTCCTCCCACCCCCATGTGGCAGTCTTTCAATTCTACAAAAAGAGAACATGGAGTTACAAAAAATATACATGGAATACTAGGCCTACAAACAGTTAGACCAACCCTCTATTACAATACTACAGTACATTGGTACAGTAATGTACTGAAACATATTTACTTCCAGTATACTCTGGTACACTATATAGTATGTCATACAGTAATTGCTGTCAACATTTACATACTGTACTATAATGTCAAAAAAAAGGTAATTACCTGTTCTCTTCTCTAAATCTTCGGATTATGCTGGACACAGTGAATCTACTGATGTTTGGTTGTACCCTTTGTCCAGCCTCCCTCATGCTCATACCATGGATAAGAACATGGTCAATCACAGTAGCTCTGACTTCATCAGATATTACTGTTCTTTGTCTTCGCTGACCACCTCGACCTCCTCTCACACGAACTCTTCCTCTCAGACTTCTATCCATTGTAGGGTCTCGCAAACCAGTGCTTTCTGAACTGGCTTGCTGTCTATGTTCCCTCACATTATTAGCCACATATGTGATCAATTTTGAGTTGTTATGTGCAAGTGGTGGCACCTGTGCTTTAATTGTGTTTTACTTTTGTCACCTGTGCTCACCATTATGCAGCACGGGTGCATCACAATGAAAATGTGTTGGCAAGTTTTGTCTAAACAGGTGAAAAGTGCTTATGGTTTTGCCAAAAGAGTGTTTGACTCAATCAGTGGGTTCAGGCAACTGAGCATTTGGTTCAGACAATAGGGTTTAGTGTTTTAGCAATTCAGAAAAACTGTAAATTGCATGCATTTATGTGTATGAATGATTGTGCCATTGTTTGCATTAATGTGTGTTAATGATGTGTTAGTTGAGCTTCATTATATTTTATACACTAAATGGAACTAGATTCAATTCAACTTATTTGTATAGCTCCTTTAACAATAAACATCTCTCTAGCATTTATTTATCTCTAACATCTATGTATAAGACATGTATGAGTAAGACTGAAGTGACGGTGGTGAGGAAAAACTCCCTGAGATGAAATGAGGAAGAAACCTTGAGAGGAACCAGACTGAAGTGAACCTCATCCTCATTTGGGTGACAGTGGACAGGAAATAATGTCAATGTAAATAATGTCCTTTCTACAACAGTTTGTAGTCGAGTGGAATTTTGCAAACAAGAGCTCCCGATGAACTAACAGTCTGTCGATGCAAAAGCTATATATAATTCTTTTTTACTTTTTTTATTAGAAGATTTTGAGGAGGTAGTGATTCCCATCTAACCATTGGCAAATAATTGAACTTTGAGGAGTACGACTGTAATTACTCTGAGGTATATTTCTATCTTGAGGAGATTTTCCTGCTGAAATATCTAGCTTAGGCTGGCTGGCTACCAGGGGCCAAAGCACACATCAAATTGGTTGCCATTGGTTAATGCTTCCTTAAGACGTCCTCAAGACTGAAATCTTCCTACGTCAATCCCGGGAACAATGAATGTGAGGTGGTAATACATCCGGATGTGACTCCAGTCCATCCTATGGGACCATACTCTCACACACACACACACACACACACACACACACACACACACACACACACACACACACACACACACACACACACACACACACACACACACACACATTTACACTAATCATAACCAGTCCACCTACTGGCATGTTTCTGGGAGGGAGGAAGAAACTAGAGAACCCAGAGGAATCCCACATGGACATTATCCAGTTGCTTTACTGCTGATTCGTCAGGTGGATCTGAATTTTTTTTTTTTTAGAACGTTTTGCTTTATCTGTATTGTTCATAATGCATAATGAGGATCTGAATAGTATTAACATTATTCCCTGTTGGACAGCCCAGTGAAATTGGTGTCTTTTTTCAGGGATTACATCATCACCTGATCTTGCATTCCCAACCATCCCATAGCTATAATGTCTATCCTGCTGACCATTAATTGGAGCTCTGCTCTGCCTGTATGGCGAGGCTCAGCCCACAGACAGCACCCCAGGTGCCACCCCAGGGGTCGCTTTCCTGAACTAAGCCATCAGCACGTCTCTTTCCTCGCCTCTGGTCCTCCCATCTGCGTCTGTTCATCTGTGAAGAGGACCCGATGCCAGAAGAAGTTCACCACAGACTTGTAGGTGTGATGTCTATGAACATGTGATGAACACAGCATCTGAAGCAAGCTCTCACTTGAGGGTGACCAGACCTCGGAAGATTATTTGTCTTGCCAGTCTGGAGCGGCTTTAACCCAGAGTGACTGGCACGTTGGCACAGAATTGCCGGTGTGAAGTGTGCCAACAGCGTCACTTTCAAGACACGATGAGATGCAGAGAAACTGACAAACTGAGGCCTTTTTCTTGCAGTGACCTAAACTCTTTTTCATTCATTTTTTTTAAAGGTGACCTGATTAGGCATCATTCCACCTGGACCTCATTAAGGAAAATCCCAATCCATGACCTTCGGTCTGATTGGCACGTCGCAATGTCTCAGTGTACAAGATATATTTCTAGACGTTGCAGCTTAAAACAAATCTCAGTAAGGGTGCAAAACCTTTAGCCTAAGTAGGCACTAAATCCTAGGTATAGTTTACATCATTAAATATAGATAGATAGATAGATAGATAGATAGATAGATAGATAGATAGATAGATAGATAGATAGATAGATAGATAGATAGATAGATAGATAGATAGATAGATAGATAGATAGATAGATAGATATTGTGTTTGCCTGAAGTTAGGTCTATCTATTCTGTTTGAAAAGTGAACAGTAACGGAACATAAACAGACAAATGTTAATCGTTCCTTTATATCATTCCAAAAAGCAGGCATTTCCTTTATCTTGTCATTTTTGTGTTAATGGATCATTTATCATTTATCTTAAGATTTCCAGATCTTATTTAGTGTATCTGTTGTACTTATAGTGTAGACTAAAATAAAAAAATAAGAGGATGAAATGCAAATAAAAAAAGGACATTTAAATTCATTTGGCAACAATAAATCATAAAAAATCAGCAGCAAAATATTCTTTTTGTAAGTCTGGCTTTATGTTGGACGATTTCTGTCCTGATTTTGCTGTCACGGACAAAAATGAGTTAGTAAGTTCTAAGTATTAATTCAGCTAAGAGTCTTCTTTAAAATCCACCAATAGGAGCAAGGCATAGGATTATACGCTTTTTATTTTCGGGCATTGAATTTCTGTCATGTCTCACTCCACAGTGGTCCTTAGTGTCTCGTATGAAAGTAGACACCAAGGGCTTTAAGAAGTATTACCTTGCAGACTAGGGACAATATATTCACAGTAAATTTTTTTTACACAAATGTTTATATCTGCAAAGTAAATGTTGATATCAAAAACATCTCTGCTTTCAAGCACTTTCTCATAAGATCTCACATTTGAAGGTTATCGTCAACCACTAAAATCCAGTGTCTGGTTATCAACAGAGGGAAAAACAATCATCTCACACTGAAAGCCAGCGTACTGTAAGTCCTAACTCATTTTAGATCAGACTCACGGCCAGTTGTGTATACACGTCGCATAAGTCGTCATTTCTGCTGGTAATAAAGGGTTAATAGGTGACATTTATAGCATTGTACCTCTCTTAGTAATCAACATTATTTTTGGAAGCAATAATAAATGAATATGAAAAGGAAGCATCAGCAAGAATCAAAAGAAAGGTGTAGAAGACAGTAGTGAGAACAGCTCTGCTGTATGGGTTAGAGACTGCAGCAGTGAGGAAAAGACATGAGGCAGAGATGGAGGTAGCAGAGATGAGGATGTTGAGGTTCTCTTTAGAGTGACGAGGATGGACAGGATGAGGAACGAGCGCGTTAGAGGGACAGCTCAGGATGGCTGTTTTGGGGACAAGGACAGAGAGGATAGATTGAGACGGTTTGGACATGTACAGAGGAGGGAGATGGTTATATTGGTAGAAGGATGCTGGGGATGGAGCTGCCAGGTAAGAGGTAAAGAGGAAGGCCTAAGAGGAGACATATGGATGTGCTGAAAGAGGACATGAAGGTAACTGGTGCGAGAGTAGAGGATGACGAGGATAGAGTTAGGTGGAAGCAGATGATTCGCTGTGGTGACCCCTAACGGGAAAAGCCGAAAGTAGAAGAATAATGAATGTAAACGAGGATATTATTGTTATTATTCTTAATTAATTACTACTATAATCACTATAATAAAAAGTTCTATTAACTAGAATAAAATAAGATGATTAGGTAAGTAACTGAATCCAAACAACAAGATTTATTTATTTATTTATTTAATGAGTCCTGATTGAATTTCAATTAGACTTGTGACCAGAAAATAATTCATTTGTTTATTGTGACAAGAATTTAATGCCAACATGCTGGTAAAAAGAGTTAAGTTCACTTCAATATACTTTTTGTGTATATACAGCCCTTATTTTTTACAAACCTATAACCAGTTACATTTCTTTTAATAGAAGATCTTCATCTTATAATATGACTTGTACAGTAAAACACATGTGCTCGATCACGGCATAGATTATTTTGATACGTTTACACCACTACGGTCATATTTAGATTTATCTGTCTACCTTCTCATGCATTATATTCTTACTACCATGATGTTAGAACACTTGTTTTCCCCTTGAGAGATTAAAAAAAAACCTTATCATTAAGTTATTTATCTTATCTTGTATTATCTTAAACAACCAGCAAATCGTTAAAGGGATTCCTCAGGGTTCTGTCCTTGGCTTGGTTTATTCTATTTAATGTATTAATGAGGCTGGAAAACAAATTTAGTCACAGTGATCTCTTACATTCAAGTTCACTGAAAAAACAAATTACATGCGAAATCGGTTTCACATGATTGAATTGAGTAACATTAACACAATTTGTTTCTATACACCCTAAATGATTTGAGTATATTTTCCAAGCCCTGGAAAAAAGCAAATACCAAGTTTACACCTGAGCTGAGAATCAAACATATAATGTTGGTGTTAAAGAATAGACACTTTACCACTGCACTGTTAATTTCCTAAACATAACAACATAGTTATGCTGTACTCGCTGTAACTAGCACTTCTTTCCCTATCTTTTGCATTTAAAAAAAACAAACAAAAAAATGGTATCTTAAGTATGTAACCTAGTGAACCAGCATTAATGTATTCAATGCTAGAGATTTAAGCACTTATGTACGTCGCTCTGGATAAGGGCGTCTGCCAAATGCTGTAAATGTAAATGTAAATGTATTTCTCCCAACATCCCAGTGAGAATTTACACATGTACACAAATGAAGCCTAAAACATGGTATTATCTTCTTATCTCAGCCTGTCTCCCCAGTAGTGAGATATAAATTCATTCATTTTCATTCATTTTCTACCGCTTATCCGAACTTCTCGGGTCACGGGGAGCCTGTACCTATCTCAGGCGTCATCGGGCATCGAGGCAGGATACACCCTGCACGGAGTGCCAACCCATCTCAGGGCACACACACACTCTCATTCACTCACACAATCACACACTACGGACAATTTTCCCGAGGTGCCAATCGATCTACCATGTATGTCTTTGGACCGGGGGAGGAAACCGGAGTACCCAGAGGAAACCCCCGAGGTACGGGGAGAACATGCAATCTCCACACACACAAGGCGGAGGCGGGAATCAAACCCCCAACCCTGGAGGTGTGAGACAAACGTGCTAATCACTAAGCCACCGTGCCCACCCTGGAATATAAATTCCATTTAAAAACATAATGGTTTCAATATTAACAAGAATACATTGATTAATCTAAATTTCTCAGATTTATATCATTGGTTGGTTTTTGAAATCAGTGTCATAATTTTTCCCTTTTTCCCCTTTCCTTTGTCTTGACGTGCAGACATGTACATCATACAGAAATACTTGCATACCACCCAATGACTATGGTGGGAACTGGAGAAGTTTTTTTTTCAACCAGAACTCTTTTATGGCTGTTAATTTTTGCCTGGATTTACCAATTTGCACCATAGTGGCAATAACATCTCATTCTTTTTCAGGGTCTTCTTCAGTATTAATCACCCAGAGATTTTCACATCTTGGCTACATTTTGTTAGCATTGTTTGAGTTGTAACCCCTCGGTACTGTATACCCAGTGATATCCCTGCTTTACTCTCTACTATGCCGCAATAGGGCTGAATTTGAAGCATGAGAGAAACTAAGCTACCAGCGCTGTTTGATGATACAGCAGACATGTGGCATCTGCATCTAGAAGTTGTGGCCCAGATAAGGGAAAGAATTGGCAAGGTGCACATGTTGACTTGCCAGTGCCAAGTCAACACAATTGTAGGTCTCCCTAGACAGGATGCACTGGCTCTGTCTTCCTCTACCACTGTTCTTCCTATGGTGTACAGAATTTTAGCAACTAGGCCACAGAGTCCTGCTCATGGCCCTGACCTTGGTAACCCTCCCAGATTTGTACCTTATTTGTTGCTTTAAATTGACAGAACTCCCAGAGATCGGCAACCCGGTCAGATCACGTATGCCAGAGGGTTTGGCTCCTCACACTGAATTGCAGTCCAGGAAACACACCTGAACACAAAAGCCCATAGTACACAGGCCTGTATGCCCTTACATGGAAGTTTCATGAATGCTGTGCACCTCATGCATTTGTCTCTCTGGGGGTCTGTACACCTTTTTCTGCTGCTCTGAAATGGTCGAGATATCTCCATCTGCAATAATTTCCCCCGAAAAACAAGGTTCTCACCCTGTCACTGGAGATCCTTACCAGGGATTTCTGTCATATGACAGAATTCCTGGCCCCTTAAGCCATAGTGACATACATATTGTCATAGTGATTCTCACCTCACCGTGACTGGTGGTAAGAGCTGGTGGGATGTGGTAGCTCAGTAGTTAAGGTGATCGACTACTGATCGGAAGGTCATTGGTTCAAATCCCAGGTCAACCATGTTGCTACAGGCCCTTAACCCTCAATTGCTCAGGTGTATAAACTGAAATAAGACAATGTAAGTCACTCTGGATAAGAGTGTCTGCTAAATACTGTAAATGTAAGAGCAGTTATATAGTAAAATATTTATGTAAAGTGAAATTGTAACTGGAATAATGTTGACAGTCCGAACCAACGGCAACCAGATGAACCAAATTCTGGCTGCAAATAAGTTCTTAGTGTGTATGAAAAAACATGCAAAATCAGTAATAATAAAGGACGGTGCAGGGTGCACTGGATGTTGGCTTTGAGGGAGGGCAAGGTAGGAATCTGAGAGGCATAATCATAAAGCGCTTCTGGTGCTTCCAGACAGTTTGCTTGTTAGCAGGCCATGGTAGGCCAAGCAGAGGCTAGAGGTTAATTTGGTATCTGGCACAGTGTTAAACAAAAGGTCAATGCTACAAGTCCTTAAGTCATAAACAAGTGTGGTTAAGAACCATGAACATACCTAGGTCCAGGTTAATGAATATTCAATGAGCAGTTTTTCTCTTTTCATAGCTTCCTTCGGTTTGCATCCTGAAGGGGTTTTAAAAGAAAAGAATTAGCTGTAATTCCTTTTTAATCAAAGAAATCGTTCACTTCATCACTGTGCGGTTTTTAAAGATTCTCTAGCGGGACTGATAATAATAATGGATTGGTAGTACAGCTACTGCCATAATGTAATATTCATGCACACACACACACACACACACACACACACACACACACACACACACACACACACACACACACACACACAATATTGACCTCCTTGGTGTACTGCAGCTTATTCTTGACTTTATTGGACGGGTGCCAGGAAGCCGGACTTGTTAAGTGATACTGAATGAAAACACAATGGAGCCAAGGAGACACAACTTGGGTTTCACAAGCTTTTCTCTTCACCATTGTGGCAGTTGCCTGGAGAGGAAAATGAGAATGTTTTCCCTTCATCCGTGTTCCAAATAAGAAGACATTTTAACCTTATTGACCTGTCCTTCTAGAGCACTGCTGCTCTGAATCTCTGTGTTTTCTTTGATGGCAAAATGAATAAAGCCAATGAGCTACTTTAGGCATCAGCGTGGCTTCTCAGCATTTGTGAAAATGCAAAACTGATTTGCTGGAGACAAAAGAAAGCCTTAGTGCAGTACAGACCCTGCCCACGTTGCATGTCTTGGAGCAGTGCCTCAATCCCCGACTGACGCAAAAGTGGTAACTCAACAGTAATAGCATCCTAGCGAAGCCAGATGGGACTGTTTTTCACCCTGCCTCAAAAGACACTGGGGTGCTCAGATGGACAGTGGCACAGTTGATTCACTGGCACAACCTGCTTCACCTTTTGCAGCTCCCAAAGACCTGACAGGGAGGGGAGGCGAAATGAAAAGATTACAGAGCGAGCTGGAGCAGGGTTAGAAAAGAGGAGGGGTGGGTCAGCAAGAGCCAAGGGGAGCGAGAAGGAAAACGAGACGGGGAGGGGAGGGATCCCTGAGTTGCCGAAGGCAGTCGGTGGTGAGAGGATAGAGGGGAGAAAGGAGAGAGTCTAGACTGCATTGACCTTTGCGGCCGAGGGCTTTCTCTCCAGGGTCAGCCTGGATATGGAGGAAGGATAATGGAAAAACCTCAAGGGAGTTTTCAAATGAAAACCAGATTGGCTGGCGGAGTGTACTCGCCCCCTCCCTCTCCTGCCCCAACAACCTTTTCTCCATAATCCTGATACTGGGTGGAGGTAATAGCTTGGAAATCATGGTGTAGCATTGCCTTGATCAAAAAAGGACATAAGTCGTCTCTTCAATCCCATAGATCCAGCTATGCCTACCTTTATATATAAACATATCAGAACATTGGAGGTTATGGACTTCAGCCATAATGTGATTTGAGTCTCAAGCTATGGCCTCTAGACCTGTGATAGATATGATTCTGAGGTAATTTTTAGACTTTTTTTGAAATAGGATCACACATCGTTATGGAATGGTGAGCCATGTTCATGACACTGTGCACTATACTCTATTGTGATTATTGGCCAGAGTTATTTACACTGCCTACTGCTCTGAAGTTAAGGCCAAGGTCAGCATCCCATAATAAATTATTAGTTAGCCCTGTCACTGCAATATACCATTCCTTAGGCTGAACCTAATTGAAGCTAACGAGAATTAATAGATTTTCTAGGTGCTCCACCATTTTGATTGCGATTGAAATATATATCTAGACTTTGCCATGGTTACAGATGACCTCTGAACCCACTGTACACTGCGGGTAAGATCGTGGGGGAGAGAATGAGGGGGGAAAAGAGGCCAAGTCCAGGGCACGAGTGCTCATTGCAATTTGGAGGAAATCCACCGAGCCTCTCGGAGATGAAAGAAATGTGCTTTGTGCGGATGACAGTGATGCCTGAGAAAGTCTGTACAGTCCCAGGCTGCCATGGTTGAGGGCCACATGTTCTCCACCCCTTAGTGCAAGTGGTCTCTATGACCCCAATCCTAAAGGCATGCAGACACCCCCCAAGCAGTGGAAGTTAGTCAAACCCCTTGTTAGAGAGAGAGAGAGAGAGAGAGAGAGAGAAGAGAGATGAGAGAACTAGATTTCCTGCATCGAAATCATATACTGTTTGTTCATTTGTGCAATATACTTAAACCTCACAACCTGTGCTATCAGTTTATATGGAAAAGTTCTACTGTACATATTTCCTCCTTGTGTTTCAAAAATTCACTATCTATTTTGTGAAACTTGAAATTATTGAAAACTTGTTGCATTGCTATCTATCATATTCAGTGCTTGGCCATAGATTGGCTACCATAGATTGGCTACCATAGATTGGCTAACATAGATTGGCTACAATAGATTGGCTACAATAGATTGGCTACCATAGATTGGCTACCATAGATTGGCTACCATAGATTGGCTAACATAGATTGGTTACCATAGATTGGCTAACATAGATTGGCTAACATAGATTGGCTAACTTAGATTGGCTAACATAGATTGGCTAACATAGATTGGCTACCATCTAGTTTGAAATCAATCATTCTGTGCTGTCGTGTTATTGGTGGCTTTGAGACTGCAGCACTCACACACTTTGACAAATGAATGAATAAAATAATTTCTCACACTACAAGAACTTTGGCTGTCTTTAGTTGCATTGTCATTAAATTGGCCACCAGTGAGCCTGTCACATTAGCTGATCCAGTTCTCAAATTGCAAGCAAACGTTTGATTTTTTTTCTTCTAATTTTCAGACCCCAGATCACCTGTAGTGTAATGAAGAAAACCCTATCGCTGGCTGAGCTGGAATATTCTATCGCCTCAGGCTGGGAAACAAATAGTATGCTAATAGAAAGACAAAATACATGTTTTATTTTCTCCGGGTTGTCGTAGTGGGAAATATGTTTTTTGTTACTGTTTGATATCTTTTATCTAAAAGGCCATGCCAGCTTAAAAGATTGGGTCACACTGGAACTGTATTGGCGTTTCGATGTTTTTTTTTTTTTTTTTGGTCATGTGATGCAAGCAGAAGTGTCTGAGATGGAGGAGTGGACGCTCGGTGCTTATACAAAAAGAAACACTCCGCCGCAGCCATAAATATGCATCGTGACATTTGGAACAAAGCCCCCTCATCTTGCTTTCATGATGAGTTCTTCCAGCGCTCTGTAACATACTGCTGTACTGTCACACCTTGTGTTTCATAAGCAATCTCCTCTGTTCATCGACTTTGCTGGGCCGCCGAAAGCGCTGCAGTCAAGAGATACAGAGAAAGTTTAATACATTTACTGTTAATATGTGTACATACACTGGAGTATGTCCGAATTATTGTATATATTATTGGTACTTTATTCATAAGACCATCACATGTAAATAATTGCCTGATCAGAATTTTAGTTATGTCCTTCTTTAGGCAATCGCATGTTTTCATGTACATTTTTTTTACAATAATTTCTCACAATCATGTGTAGGGTAATATATATATATATATATATATATATATATATATATATATATATATATATATATATATATACAGTATATATATAGGCATCTCTGGAAAATTGTCCGTAGTGTGTGTGAGTGTGTGAGTGAATTAGAGTGTGTGTGTGTGTGTGTGTGTGTGTGTGTGTGTGTGTGTGTGTGTGTGTGTGTGTGTGTGTGTGTGTGTGTGCCCTGCGATGGGTTGGCACTCCATCCAGGGTGTATCCTGCCTTGAAGCCCGATGATGCCTGAGATAGGCACAGGCTCCCCGTGACCCGAGAAGTTCGGATAAGCGGTAGAAAATGAATGAATGAATGAATGAATGAATATATATATTAAAAATTTTAAAATAAAAATATATATTTTTAAGATTGTATGTTAATTTCTCACGTCATGACATGGTTTCATATGAAACAGGGACCTTTGGATTTGTTCCTTATAAAATCACACATAAACATATGATAATATGATCAAATTTAAATTGGATTTGGAAATTTGGAAGCAATAATAAAAAACCTTCATAATTTCTCTTTGATTTGTTCCCACCTACCAGCTAGCTCCCCCTGTCATACACCATTTACTGTACCAACATGGGAAGGTTAAGGATATCTCATGCTTTCCCAAAGACACATGAAGCAAGCCAACCACATCACAATTGGAGAAAAGTTCAGTCTGCCCTCTTCCACATACATGATCTCACTAACGATGACGTTTGATTGGCTAGCACTACTCTATCCGACAGCTGAAGAACAGTAACACCATCTCTCCTGTCCAGAAAGCACAGATATTATTTTTATTTTCACAGATTTTATATTTAATAATCCCATCTTAACCCCTGCCCACAGACCCCTGGTGTTGTCTGTATTTGAACTTCCAGTCTTAACATCATCTGTTTCTGTTGCACCACACAGGAGTCCTGTGGAAAGAATTTTCCAATTTATACAAGGCCTCTAGCACTGCTCGACATGTCCCACCATTTCTCAGGACAAGAGGTATGTATACATGGAGATTCTTCTGTTCTGGCACCGAAGTGGTGAAAAGAACTTCTCTTAGCTGAATCACTGACTATCTTCAAATGACGAGTGAAGACCAATCTCTTCCTAAAATACTTAACTAGCACTTGTTTTGTAATGTTTGTTTTAAAAAATGTTTGCTAAATTTCCTCCCAACAGAGTTTGTATCCTTAGTTTGCGCCCCAGTGAAGCAGTAATTGATGTATTTATTGTTAAAAGGTTTTGTACATCGCTCTGGATAATGTCATAAATGTAAGTGAAATGTTAAAGATTGAATCGAATGATATGAATCTTATTTAAACCTGATACACTTTTAAGACTCTTATTTGCAATAAGCAACACATCATCTTTGTATTAAATTATATTGTTAATTGAAATATGTTTTGGTGTGAAATCATTCATTCATTCATTCATTCATTTTCTACCGCTTATCCAAACTTCTGTGGTCTGTGCCTATCACTCACACACTCACACACTACGGACAATTTTCCAGAGATGCCAATCAACCTACCATGCATGTCTTTGGACCGGGGAGGAAACCAGAGTACCCGGAGGAAACCCCCGAGGCACGGGGAGAATATGCAAACTACACACACACACAAGGCAGAGGTGGGAATCGAACCCCCAACCCTGGAGGTGTGAAGCGAACGTGCTAACCACTAAGCCACCGTGCCCCCCGGTGTGAAATCAATTTTTTACTATTTTACATATTGCTATATAGTCAACAGGGCTGTCAAGTGTCACCCATTGAGAGATCCATTGGGTCTTTTCTCACGCTCTCCTGCCACACATCGTATTTCTCATGCAGAAAAACTTTTTGACTATTTATCATATATTTAATTAATATGCCGCAGCGCCCAAAACGTATCAGTCCGCACCGCTGTCTCTATGGAACCGGGCAGGAATCAAGCGCGTCTCCCCTGGAGCTCTTAGTCGAGCCTAACACTTATCAGCCAATCAAAAAAAAAGAGGCTACACAATAGCCAATCAGAAAATAGCACTATTGTATATGGGTAAGATTTAATGCAAAAACCAATGAAAAAAAAAGTATATCCTGGAATTGTATTTGTATCACACTTACAGTACATGGTAGCGAGCACTGGGTTTCCCATCAGCCCCATCACATCACATGCCCTAACCACAATCAACTGTGTCTCATCTAACCCTGTTATACGGTATAGGTTTAGTTTTTACCACATCGGTACCGAGTTTTTGTTGTTCCTGTGTTTGCATGCTGCTGTTTGTATTTTTGGATCAAAGTCTGTATGTTTTTCTTCATATCTCTAGTTCAGTTTTTTATTTTATTCTTGTTTTCTGCATCTCTGCTGTTTGTTTGCTCTTTACCTCCACCTCAGCTGACTCCCTGTGCATGAGCATGAGCATGACACACACAGCAAAATGAATATGTGAGGCTTTAATCCTGATTTTCCCGATTTACATGTAAACCTACAGCATTTTTTTTTCGTATACAAGTTTAAGAAATGCTGATTTTCTTCATACTTTCGTGTAAGCCGATCACCTGTAAAGTTCAAAGGGCGTTCCCGACACACCTCATTTGCATTTACATTTAGTGTCCACAAAACTCCCTAAAAGGTCGAGCTCACAGAAGGCTAGAAACATGAAATGCCTACTAAATGGCGAGGCAGATATGGAAATGATTTTGATTCACTCGTGTGCTAATAAAATATTTTTAGCAGTGTGTGAAAAGGTCAGAATCTATAGATGAGTTGCAGAAAATGTGAATTAGGTGTAAATTAAGTGAGGTGAAAAGAAAACGGAGACGAAAGTAAACCTTTCGTTGTACGTAGATGATCGTGCACGTCGATGTGACTGTCTAATAACCCAGATTTCATCCTTTAAAAATATCATATCAGTCTTTAATCATCCTTCTCCTTGGTAAATTTTTACATCAGATGTTTTTTTGTTTGTTTGTTTTTTTTTATACTGTTTATATTTTATTTTTAGAATCAGACTGTTTCTTGAAGGATGTGTTGATTTATGAAAACTCTTTAACATGTTTATTTTGTTTTATTTCTTTTTCTTGCCTAATTTTCATGTTTCTAATTCTAATGTTCATATTTCATATTGCATATTCTTTAATAAACGCTAATCATATAATATGACCTTTTTACACAACCTGGATGGTTGTGGCTTAGTGGTTAGCACGTTCGCCTCACACCTCCAGGGTTGGGGGTTCGATTCCCGACTCCGCCTTGTGTGTGTGGAGTTTGCATGTTCTCCTCGTGCCTCGGGGGTTTCCTCCGGGTACTCCGGTTTCCTCCCCCGGTCCAAAGACATGCATGATAGGTTGATTGGCATCTCTGGAAAATTGTCCGTAGTGTGTGAGTGTGTGAGTGAATAAGAGTGTGTGTGTGCCCTGTGATGGGTTGGCACTCCGTCCAGGGTGTATCCTGCCTCGATGCCCGATGACGCCTGAGATAGGCACAGGCTCCCCGTGACCCGAGGTAGTTCGGATAAGCGGTAGAAAATGAATGAATGAAGTTCATTAATCCATGCAGATTAAATTATTTAAAGTCAATCCAGTCAAAGTTGAATTATTTTGAGTAAATTTACCCAGAGTCAGAGTAGAATACAGTTTTTTTTAATGAATACCAAATATATTGTATAAATACAAATGATTTATAAATAAATGAATGTGTTTCCAATGAGGCAAAGAAAACTTGCACTAGATACATTTTGTAGAATGTATGAATTCTGTCCTTCAAATATAGGTAAATATATCATCAAAAATGTATTTAATATTAAATAGACTGTGCTGTAAATACAACCCATTTAAACCGTATGATTCTTAAGGTCCTAAAATCTCCTAATGTCCTAAAAAATCCTAATATTTTTATATAACGTTTGTTTAAGTGAACCATAACAAAGGGCATTACATCTTTGACTTTACAGCACAAGCAAATACATGGTGTGAGGACGACGATGATGATGATGATGATGATGATGATGATGATGATGATGATGATGTTCTATTCAAACACCTCGTAGCTTGAGAGATCTCACTCCAGGGAGCTATAACCCTCTTTTAAGCTTCTACACATCTCTGTCTTTCCTCTGGAAACTCTCTGGTGTCTCCACATCTATCTTTCTGTCCATCTCTCTCTCTCTCTCTCTCTCTCTCTCTCTCTCTCTCTCTCTCTCTCTCTCTCTCTCTCTCTCTCTCATGCTGACTCCCACTCTGCCTTTTGACCAGCTGTGCTTCTGCCACAGAGAAACTGTGAGTCAGACACTGAGCACCAGTTCTCTCTCTCTCTCTCTCTCTCTCTCTCTCTCTCTCTCTCTCTCTCTCTCTCTCTCTCTCTCTCTTTCTCACCACATACTGAATATTCATAGAGTCAGTGAGACGATGTGTTTCATCCTAAGGCCTCCTGTTTCTCTAAATATAAATCCGCGACCACAATGGGTTTACTCTGGTCCTCGACATGGTTGAAGTAGACAAACTAGTCTGGATTTGCAGCATTTCACTCATAGTGGTTCATAAATGATTATGAAATGTATTACAATAAATTAAAATCGCACTTAGCATCGGCCAGGGTGATTTAGTAACATAGCGAAACAGGGCCGTCGCCAGAACGTACAGACTGGAGGGCATTTCATTTTCGTAGGAGGTCACACTTTTTTACGATCTGAGAAACAGACATTCACCCGTATTTATTATAATTAAAATAGACCACGTTCAAGATTTGTATCCACACTTGTTGTTGTTGGTCAAAATAGTCTTTGAGAATGATGACTCTCTTATATCCATGGCTTTGCTGTACGAAATCGCTAAAATTTGATTTTGAGATCGCACGCGATGCGTAGCTGCTGCACAAAGGAATTAATTATGTAAAGTTATAAACAATACTGCATACTTAACCATATGATTTATATTATTTATATCTATAAATATGCTACACACAAACTGCATGTTGTAATTTTAATAAATAGAACTACCGGTACTTCTAACACAAAAATATAAATATTGAAAGATCTGCTGCGGGAGACAGGAGACTTGCCATTGGCTGCTGTATTTGAATAATTAATGAGGTCGGTCTACACAGCGTTTGCATGCTGGTTTGGGATGTTTTTTAAGTAATTTAAATGGAATGAATTCTCTGAATCCTATTTCTGAAGATCATGTTTTATGTATTTCTGGATAAGTGTTACCATTGTAAAGATAAATGTTCCTGTGAGCTCACTACTGCTGCTGAAACGTCAAGGATGCAGTTGAATTTCACTGAGTTATATTCAATCTCTCAGAGTAGTAGTTAAAAAAGCATCTGCCATATGGTTAAGTGTAAGTTAAGTGTTCAGGGGTGTATGATGAGTCATTGGGGGGGGGGGGGGTCGAGTCAATTTGGGGTGGTAGTGGGGGTATTGGGTGCTTTGGGGGGGTTGTCACTGCCACTAATGGACACCCATATATATATGAAATGTATATATGGGTGTATATATACAGACATATATATAAAATGTATGTATAAACATTTTAATTCTTATTTTTGACTTATTTTTATATTAAGGTGTACTCTTAAGGTGTAAGGTGTTGTGCTGTTATAAGAAAATAGATAGATAGATAGATAGATAGATAGATAGATAGATAGATAGATAGATAGATAGATAGATAGATAGATAGATAGATAGATAGACACAAGGTGGTGTGATATGACCCAATGTAAAGAGGAGCAACTGTTACTACCTCAAACAATCATTATTATCTCAATGATGCCCTGTCTTTCCTTCACCAACTTAAATTTTGATGCTTCTGCCACCAGGTGATGGAGAAGACATTATGTTTTCTGGATCTCCATGTACTGTATTTGTCTGAGATTCCCCTGAGCAAGATCTCAAGAACCTCTAGCATTCATCTGATTCATCTGATTCATCTGATTCATCTGATTCACCGAAGTTCACAGCAAGGTCAGATGTCTGAAATAGTTTTTCTTGAATAGTTCCCTTTAGGTTTGCTATGCAGAGACATTTCTTATACGACCGTGTTCAGGAACTCAAGGCCCATCTATCTCTCAGTCCGTCCATCTATCCGTCCGTCTGTCAGCCTGTGGATAGAAAATCTTTTTTTAGTGCAGTGTTTCAAAGAGAAGTGGTTAAATATAGGAGCTGCATGGTTTTGTATAAGAATAAAGGTTCTTAAAAAGCTCTTCGTCAGGATGTACGGTTCTATGAAGAACATTTAACATTCATTCCCATTGCACTAAGGTTCTCTGTAGAGTTAAACGCTTCCTTAGATTATAATAATGTTCTTTATAGCACTAAGGGGAAAAAAGGGGTTCTTTTAAGAATCATTTACTGAAAGGTTCTTCTAAGGAACCAAAAATGGTTCTTCAAAAATGGCCTCACTGCCAAACCCCTTTTTGGTTCTCCCTGGTACCTGGTATCCATTAAGTACCCATACAAACACTGTATATATTTAAAAACTAGTAGCAAGAGAGACTTATCTCTAAGTCAAGAGAGACTTTAGTGTTGAGTTCTTTGGTTCGCAAGAGGAACTAAATGGAATCTTTTATTAAGTCATTCATTTATAATTTGTTGAGTCATTTCTTATTATTAAAATAGCAATAATAATCTTTCAAAAATAAAGAGATGGAACGCCAAGTTCTTTTACATTGCAACCGAAAAATGTAAAAGACAATTCTAGAAATTTTGGAGCGTTCTTTTTCTTGTTACAATAAAACCTTTTTAACATAAAGGAGTCTTTGGATGTAATTAAAGAGTCCTTGGTTTATTTACAGAACATCAATGACAGGTGAAGAAAGCTCAAACTACTCTTCTGCCTCTTTTTTTTTTCTTTACCTTTATCTTTCGCTCTATACTGTCATTAAACCGGGTTTTCACATGTAATGTGAAATATTTCCCTTGTTGAACGTAAACTCTGGATAAACAGAATCCTGGGTTATCTTGTTTGACATTTTACAGAGGTTATTCTTTACCCGGGATTAATAAAAAATCCTGAAAATCTTCATAATCTGATGTTTTACACAGTATTTTACAGTACCTTAACCTCTTTGTGGGCAATGGTGGCTCATGTGGTTAAGGGTCTGGGCTGCGGATTGGAGGATTGAGGTTCAAGCCCCAGCACTGCCAAGTTGGGCCCTTGAGCAAGGCCCTTAACTCTCTCCGCTCCAGTGGTGCTGTATCATGGCTGACCCTGTGCTCTGACACTAACCTCCAAAGTTGGGATATGTGAAGAAAGAATTCGACTGTGCTGTAATGTATAAGTGACAAAAATAAAGTTTTCTATTTTAATTTGCATTAAGCAGGTCTGCCGTTTTTTTTTTTTGTTTGTTTGTTTTTATCTGTAACAGCTTTCTAATTACTAAAAAAAATGTCCCTGTCTTTTTTTTCTATGTGTCATGTAGTTGACCATTTTCCTGCATGACCTTTTTCCCCATGACACTTCCGTTATGCTCGCATGCTCACCTGGCTGTCAACCCAGCCGTTTTTGGTTTTCACGTGATATGAGGCTATGTGCTGTACAGTTTCTAGCTGTAACATTCTAACACCGCATCATTTTACACTGTACATGTTTGGCAACCAAGATGTGGAGTTAACACTGCAAAAGATCCGCTAATCCTGATTCCGAGCAGTGTTTCAGCCGTGCTAACCGTGCTAAACAGCCGTGCTAACCGTTCACTTCTGAATGACACGTGTGAAACGTTCCTCTACCTGGGGTTAAGAGCGGGTTTTAGAACGATGATAACCAGGGGATAAGCTCCGTGTGAAACGGTGTGTATTATAGTGAGTTTTTTTATTTTTATTTTACCTTTATTTTTCCAGGAAGTCTCATTGAGATTAAAATTTTACAAGAGAGACCTGGCCAAGGTAGCAGCCATACAGTTTGACACCATATTAAAATACAACAAGTACAAAAATAAAAAGAAATATTAAAACATAGGATCCTCTCAACAAAAACAATCACATGCATTCATTACCATTTTCTTTATGATGCTTTTATATTCACCGATAGACACCAATTTCTCTAATTTTAAATCTTTTTGCAAATTATTCCATGCCAAAGGTCCAAAATATGAAAATGCAGTTTTCCCCAGTTCAGTAAAAACTCTAGGTACATTTAAAAGCAAACACTTTGGAGAGCGCAACTGGTAACTGCCAGAACTAACACAAAGAAGGGTACAAAGATACGCTGGAAGTTTACCTAGCATTGCTTTATAAATAAAAATGTACCAATGCTGTTTTCTTCGTATAGTTAGTGATGTCCAACCAACCAACTCATAAAGAATGCAATGATGAGTAAGGGATTACACTTAGGAAGGTAGCTTCAACAAGTTTCTTTTTAGCATGAAATGTAAAACTAGATTTATTTCTAAAATAAAACCCAATTTTTACTTTGAGTTTTCTGATTAGATTAAAAATATGTACATTAAACAAAAGCTTATCGTCTATCCAAATGCCCAAGTATTTGTATGAAGATACCCTTTCAATACTTTTACCGTCAGACGTATAGACGCTAAGATGCTCAAGTACTTGTGAATGAGCCTTTGAAAATATCATAAACTTTGTTTTCTGTGAATTTAAAACCAATTTTAAGCTCTCAAAAGCACTCTGTAATGACTGAAATGCAATTTGAAGTTCTTGCACTGCCTGTGTTACGGACAGAGCAAGTGTATAAATAATAGTATCATCAGCATAAAAGTGTTTTTTTGCTAGAATGTCATTACCCAGGTCATTTATATAAATAGAAAACAAAATAGGACCCGAAATAGACCCCTGGGGGACCCCTTTAGATATATTAAGAAAATCAGATTTTTGAGTGCATGAATATATTGTAATTATTGTCAGAGATGCAGTTCTATAAAGATTTAGGAATTCACCAGTATCTAATATAGTAAAGAATTTAGAAGCCTTCATAGAGCGTCATACCGGTCATGTATTACACAGTAAATAACTCTCATATCAGACATTTCTGAAAGTCCACTCATACTGCGTTCGTGTTAAAGTTTAGCCAGTCTTTAGTTCTGTTTGTTTAAGGGTCAACATAATGAGCATATCTGGCAAAACCAAGGCCTTTTGTTTTAAAAAAAAAATTGGTTAATATTCATAAAGCACACACAGCAACAGTATATACACACGAGAGAAGTAGAGAGGGAGAGATAGAGAGATACAGAGATGAGAGTCTTCACACTCATCTTTATCCTTTTCACAGGAGTGCAGTGTTACACGAACATTCCTGAGGCGAGTCGCTGCCTTGGTAAAATCTGCCCTGACCACTCTCTCTCTCTCTCTCTCTCTCTCTCTCTCTCTCTCTCTCTCTCTCTCTCTCTCTCTCTCTCTCGGGTTTGTCTCACTGGAATGTCAGCTGGCAGGCACCCAGGCATGGAGCCTTCACCCCTCACAGTGCGCCAGTCTCACCCAGGCTCCATGTTATGCGCCTTGGAACTGGCCAGACGCCCCATCAAAGAGCGCATCCGTCGTCCAATCCAGCTGACCTGCGGTTGACCTCAAGGTTCAGACAGTGACAGAATGCTCCTGTGGCTACAAAGACATTTAGCTGCTGTTTGACTTCACTCCCAGAATCATATTTTGGACGGAAGAGCGTTTTCTGACCATCACCATTCTAAGAAAGTTTTCTGGGTACTTTGAGAACGTTCCTACAACATGGCTGCAACATTATCCACAGATGTAGAGACATTACTGCTCTTTTTTAATTATTAGTAATTATGATTATTAATATTATAATTATTATCAGTCCCTTTTTCTAACTCTAGAAATGCATTTCAGAATACTGTGCATGTATAACTAGGGCTGGACAATCTGGCATTATAATATTGATATTTTTGTAATTTTGTGATATTCAAATCCTTAAATCAGATTTTTTTTTCTTTATTAGTGTTAAATATTCTTTGTACACTCACTCACTCATTTTCTACCGCTTTATCCGAACTACCTCGGGTCACAGGGAGCCTGTGCCTCAGGCGTCATCGGGCATCGAGGCAGGATACACTCTGGACGGAGTGCCAACCCATCGCAGGGCACACACACTCTCATTCACTCAATCACACACTACGGACAATTTTCCAGAGATGCCAATTAACCTACCATGCATGTCTTTGGCCTGGGGAGGAAACCGGAGTACCCGGAGGAAACCCCCGAGGCACGGGGAGAACATGCAAACTCCACACACAAGGCGGAGGCTGGAATCGAACCCCGACCCTGGAGGTGTGAGGCGCACTAAGCCATCGTGCCCCCCACTTATGTACATAAGTATATTAAAAAAAAAAATATATATATATATATATATATATATATATATATATATATATATATATATATATATATATATATATATATACATTTTTTAAATATACTTATGTACATAAGTACAAAGAATATTTATGTACGTAAGTATATTTAAAAAAAATGTATAAATATATATATATATATATATGTGTGTGTGTGTGTGTGTGTGTGTGTGTGTGTGTGTGTGTGTGTGTGTATTTAGATTTTTTTATTTTTTTAGTTATATTAATATATATATTTGCTTATTTATGTCATCAGGAGCCTTTTTTAATATTAGTGAAATACATTTACAAAGCATTAAAATAACTAGTTAAACACTAATGAAATAATGCAAGTGTTTTTTTATTATTATTATTATTTTCTTTCATAATAACTCTATGGCCATTTAATGAAAGGCTTCTGTAAAACATTAAAACTAAATAGGAAGGTAAGAGCTAAGGTTGTGAACAGGAAACGACACATGCCATTGTACTGTTCTGTGAACTCATCTAGGGCAATTTTTCAGGTTTTCGCTTTACCTTGTTGTACCTAATTTGCATATAATCTTAGAAAATCTTAGTCGTCGCACTTTTAGAGGAAATAAATGATCACCTGTCATTTTTGTCACCTCCTAGTGTGAACATACTACTTTTCATTCCATTCCAGCAATTATGGGATTGTGTGTGTGTGTGTGTGTGTGTGTGTGTGTGTGTGTGTGTGTGTGTGTGTGTGTGTGTGTGTGTGTGTGTGTGTGTGTGTGACTGGCCTGGTGTGAACAGGACCTGTCTTTCACTTGTCTTTTATCCACACAGGCTTTCGAGCAATGCTTTCTGAGCAGTCCAGGTGGCAGTGCGTAGGAGGCTGCGTCACATTTGTGTGAAGACCTTGGACACGCAAACTAAATATAATACTCTGCCTCAACTGCTCCAGTTTGGTGCTATTTGGAGCTTAGAAGTAATCAGGAGCACTTGTCCCTCAAATGAGTCATGATGGATCGATCTAGTGGACAACAAACACTCATACAAACACACGTATACAAATACACATACACACACACAAACACACATATACAAATACGTTTATACACACACATATATACATATACACACACACACATTCATAAACACACAAACACGCTTATGCAAATACATATATACACACATGTATGTATGCATACACAAACACACATATACATATACTGTATGCATACACACACACACACACACACACACACACTTATATCACATGTCACATAAATAAAACGAGGTACAAATGTCTCAGGTAAAAATCTAAAATGTCAATATAACACTTAAAATAAAATAAAAAAATATTTTAAAATATCTAAATTATTTGAATTCAATTTTACATTTTTTATACTAATTTTGTTTTTAATGGTTTAATTGTAAGGTGTGATTTTCCTAACAGTGTTTTTATTTTTGGAAAAGAAAAGAATAATTAATATTCTTTTAATTTTTTTTTTAATTAATAGCTATTCAAACAGTAATCGTAATCCAAATAATCATCCTTCACCATTGACCAGTTTGTCCCCTCAGACGAAAGAAGCATCACTGTAAATCAATACAAAGTCCTTCAGACTGATCACCTTGATCTCCACCCTTGTTGTCAGGGTCTCACTGAATGGTGTGATGAGGATGAGAATGAAGTAACTCAGAAGCTGAAGGAAACTGAAGGAAAACCTTTCAGAAGATCGTCAATTCATCATTAAAGTAAAGCTCCAGCGCCATATGCTATAGAATCTCTGATAATGTGTATTTAAGTTGCTTGTAAAAGCTTAACATCTCAATAATATTGTATGTTTTTCCTTTAATTTGTCATCCATAAACCATACATCATGACTAGAAGGAAAGGTCATCATATCTTTCATACAGTCGATGCATGAAGCCATTATGACCCGCTGAAATAAAGCTGACACGACTGTGGCATAACCTCTCCTTAGGAGAACGTCGCGAAAGATACAGAGCCGCTCGGTTTAATATTTTAATGCATTTCATTATGACAGGATGGGCTCGATAACCTTCTGTGACGCGCAGGCAATTGTCAGCAAATGAATGAGATTACATGACAGGCGCCGAATGATGGCGCAACCCACCGCGCAGCCTTCCTCACCACTTATCTGATGGTAGCCTAGCAACAGAGCCCTGACCTGGCATTGACCTCCACCCGATAAGGTCAACACCTGAAGACTCTGCCATTGGTGGAGTGTTGGAGGAGGAGGTGTGGGGGGGGGTAGTTTGAGAGAGGGCGGGGGAGGGAAAAAATGGGAAACAAAGGGATGTGAAGAGCAAGAGAGAGAGAGAGAGAGAGAGAGAGAGAGAGAGAGAGAGAGAGTGAGTGTGTGTGTGTGAGTGAGAGAGAGAGAGAGAGAGAGAGAGAGAGAGAGAGAGTGAGTGTGTGTGTGTGAGTGAGTGAGAGAGAGAGAGAGAGTGAGTGTGTGTGTGTGTGTGAGTGAGTGAGAGAGAGAGAGAGAGAGAGAGAGAGAGAGAGAGAGAGAGAGAGAGAGAGAGAGAGAGAGAGAGAGAGAGATGAAATTCGTTTAGAGACAAAACCATAGACAGACAAAGGCTTGAAGCAGGGTTGCAATTACCCACAAGCTCTGTAGACGCCATCACTTCTGTTCTGAATATCTGGGGGGGAAATCCGAGCTAGACTTTGTGTACGTTGCCATATACTACATAATATTTCATACAATCCAGGACCAATTCACCCTTTAGATCTCACTATAAACACTGTATTTATTCCAAACACTTTTCCTAAACACACTTTTCTTTCTGAACATAATGTAAGAAAGCTGATGGAGGAATAGTTTTAACAATAGACCTCAGAAGGATTCATTTAGACACCTGAGGATATATCTTATAAATCTGCATCAATGGACATTGGATTCACACACACACACACACACACACACACACACACACACACACACACACACACACACACACACACACACACACACACACTGTACACACACACACAGAACCACACACACACACATACTGCACACACACACAGAACCACACACACACACATACTGTACACACACAGACACACACACAGACACACACAAACACACACACACACAAACACACACACACAAACACACACATACACACACAAACACACACATAAACACACACACACACACACACACACACAGTTTGATATAAAAAGAATAAAATTCAGATTCTTTTTTGCATGCGTCGGATTACAGCATGTCAGCTTCATCATACGCTCGCTTCGAGTATCTCAGACATGGTTTTTAACGCCATACAACACAAGAAGGTGTGCACGTCATCACGTCTTCCTGTCTCAGCATACGCAACAGTATTGACCTTCCCACTACACCATACCTTCTCTTCACCTGTAATCTAATAATATAATCTAATAATTAACACACTTAATGTATGCTAATTAAAAGATCATAATTAGCATACTTTCTATTTTTTTTACAGTAGTCTATGTTACACTATAATCTTTGTAATCATTTATGTAACGTCGCATACTTGAAATATTATTCCCAGACGAGTCGCCCCCTTAAAGTGTATAAAATAAGATGAATATTTTACTCCCACTACGTTCACCCCTATGAAATATATGGAATATTCCAAGAGTTCCATGAATTTCTTGAAGATCGTGTGGAGAAGAAAACTTTTTCTTTATTTGAGTTCTGACTGATGAGCTCATGGACAACTGGGGTGTGAAGACAATTCATTAGATCTTCATTTCCTTTTATTTTTAAGAAACCAATTAAAAGCAAGTACGAATAAACCACGACTTTGATCTCAACCTCTGATCTGAACGAAGGTCAGAACTGCTGTTATAGACAATTAAAGGCAGGGTCTCCGATTTCGGGGTCCTCGAGTCGGGCCGAAAAATAAACAAAAAACAAAACAAATGTGTAGCCAATGAGCAGAAAGGGGCGGGTCTTGTCAATATCCGGCATAGAGTGTGTTCAGTGCGCATGTGTGACATTAGCAGAAAGTGGTTTTAACATTGACACGGAGGATAAAAACAAAGAAAGAAAGAGAAGAAAGACTTACGATAAGACAAGAAGTAGGACGTGTTAATATAGGATCAGCTTTCCAGCGCTGGAGAGAACTGAAGGAGCAGGAAGTTGGCCACATATTCACAGGTTGGAGTTTCCCGAGTCAATAACTCCTGAGCTAAACGCTGTTACTACACAAATAACACCTCTTTTCTATCGTAGTAATGTAGAGACGCAGCTACAACCGTGTTTTGTGTAGTAACAGCTTTTAGCTCAGGAGTTACTGACTCGGGAAACTCCGACCTGTGAATATGTGGCCGACTTTACTTAAGACGCCGAGGCGCTTTTTTCCTTCTCGATAGGTGAGTAACGTTGGTTTTGCTTTGTTACACAGAACTAATATATGCCTTTGTCCTTTACATGATTATGCTTGTGTGTCATTTTTGCTTGTTTGTTTATCTGCAATCGTATTGTTCTTCCCTTCAGCTATGATAAAGACACGTTTCTTTCCATTAGTTGCCTGGGTTACGTATGTGTGTGTGGGCGGAGCTATACATACAGGGGTGGGACCTGTTCCGGTTAGGGGCGTGTTTGTTTTGGTGATTTTATATGTCAACATTGGCTTTCAAAAATCTGAGACTCTACCTTTAATCAACACCTTCTGACCAATCAGAATCGCCGTTAGTCTACACTGAGTGTTCAGATCAGGTTTTTTTGTTGGTAGATTGTAGATTTTGTTGGTGAATTACTGTATATAGAAGTGAATGCTTTGTTGTTACGTTATGAACAATTCTTTTCGATAAGAATTTGAATCATTTTATTTGAGAACGATGAATTCCTACAAATGTTGTGTGCTTAGAATACAATACTACATTAAAATTCTTAATTAAACAATATCTTTTTAAAAAATGAATGATAAACATACTGATATGGGACAGTGGTGGTTTAAGCGGTTAAGACTCTGGGTTGTTGATCAGGGTTCCTCCATCAGCACTGCCAAGCTGCCACTGTTGGGCCCTTAAGCAAGGCCCTTAAGCTTAACTGCTCTAGTGGTGCTGTATCATGTCTGACCCTGTGCTCTGACCCCAACCTACAAAGCTGGGATATATGAAGGAAGAATTTCACTGTGCTGTAATTGTATACGTGACAAAATAAAGGCTTCTATTCTATAAAATCTTTGTGGCCTATTTTAATATTATTGAGTTTAGAATTGAATAGAATATGATGTAGAATTAAATAGAATGGAATAGAATAGAATAGATGCCATTTTAACAGATCAATTTAACAGGATCGAGTTAACTGAGCTCGATTTTTCTTTCTCATGATATTTTATCACTTTTTTTTGTAATATACCGTACATGTGAGTTCAGTGAAATCTGACATACTGTACTGTACCTCTCTTCTCCCTCCCTGCTGTCCTGTCCTGTATCGTTAGCTCAGTGATTATTATATTTGATGTCACACAGCCCCTCACACAGGCATGTAGCAGCACTGAAGCCCTGAATGACTCTTCAAGCTGAAGGTCAAAAGTCAAGGTAAGGGTCATCCACAGTCGTCACAGTTTCCATGGCGTTAGCAGTGGAGGAAATCCGCCTGTGCAGTCATCATTCTCTACATGGTATTGTCTTTAGGAGAGGGCCTGCTTTCATTTTTCCAATTCTTGTGTGACGTATGAAGCGAAATTTATCACGCATCAGAGCTTAGATACAAAGTCGTTCTGTGTGTGTGTGTGTGTGTGTGTGTGTGTGTGTGTGTGTGTGTGTGTGTGTGTGTGTGTGTGTGTGTGTGTGTGTGTGTGTGTGTGTGTGTGTGTTGGTGAGTATGATGTGTGTGCTTGGTGTAAAAGGCCAAAGGGTAAATTTAAGGCTGGGGTGGATGGGAGGCCTTCAGCTGCTTCTGTCACACGGCTGGATGAGGAGAGAGAGTGAGACAGGTGGCGTGCCAGGACAACACTGGCACTGTCTGCCCGCCATATTTGTCCTGACTCACTGTTCCGGTCTGATCTGTAGCAGATGCTGCTGTTTAGTGCTAAACTTTAGCATAAAACACACAGCGCTGTGGCACCGTTGTACAATTATTATGCAGCCAAGTCACGTGTGCAGGAGAGGAAGTAGTAACAGAGGCAAGTATTAACAAAGGCAACGTTGGTGAGCAAGGGGCAGCCTGGGAAAACCCCTTACATTCAACACATCACATTTCAGCACTTAATACTATTTAGCACTTGAAAACCGATCATTAGTGGAATTTGTTCATGTTTAGTATTGAATGTCTTTGTCATGTCTCACTTCACAGTGGAGGTTTATATGAAGTTCATATGAAATTAGACTTTCAGAGTTTGTTATGGTTTATAAGTATTTCTGTTTTTTTTGTTTGTTTGTTTGTTTGTTTGTTTGTTTGTTTGTTTGTTTGTTTGGGGCACGGTGGCGTAATGGTTAGCACGTTCGCCTCACACCTATAGGGTTGGGAGTTCGTGTGTGGAGTTTGCATGTTCTCCCCGTGCCTCGGGGGTTTCCTCCGGGTACTCCGGTTTCCTCCCCCGGTCCAAAGACATGCATGGTAGGTTGATTGGCATCTCTGGAAAATTGTCCGTAGTGTGTGTGTGTGTGTGAGTGAATGAGAGTGTGTGTGCCCTGAGATGGGTTGACACTCCGTCCAGAGTGTATCCTACCTTGATGCCCGATGACGCCTGAGATAGGCACAGGCTCTCCGTGACCCGAGGTAGTTCGGATAAGCGGTAGACAATGAATGAGAAAGGATGAATATTTCTGTTTTTATTTAGGGATAATATATTCATAGAAATGTTTAAAAAAACAAAGTTTTTTTTCCCACACAAATGTTTTGTATGTTCAAAGGAAATGTTGATATCAAACTCATTTCTGCTCTCTGAGATGCCCCAGGTGCTTGACCATAACTTAAAATACAATTTAAAGTTTGTGCCTTGATCATCAGCATCATCCACGTCAGTCTCTGTCTCACCACCCGAGGTAAACAATCACTCTCTGTATTTCAACACGATCCTCATCGTCACCTATTGATCTCTTGAATTTTAACGTCAGTGTGAAAACTTAAATCTTTCATTCGTTTACTCACTAGTTCACTAAATGTCTTCATAGTAAAATCAATTAAACTATGCAAACTTTATCCAGGGGATGGATGGATGGACAATGGATGGAAGAGATGGATGGATGGACAATGGATGGAAGAGATGGGTAGATGGATAGATGCATTGATGGACGGATGGATGGTTGGGTGGTTAAGTTAATTGGATCAATTAAATCAATTAAGTTTATTAAAATATGCAAATCTTTATCCAGGGGATGGATGGATGTATGGACAATGGGTGTAAGAGGTGGGTGGATAGGTGGGTGGATGGATGCATGGATGGACGGATGAATGGGTGTGTGGTTTAGTTAATTGGATGGGTGTCTGGATGGATGGATGGATGGATGGATGGATGGATGGATGGATGGATGGATGGATGGGTTGGTGGGTGTCTGGATGCATAGATGGATGAATGGGTGGGTGGTTCAGTTGATTGGATGGATGGATGGATGGATGGATGCATGGATGGATGGATGGATGGATGGATGGATGGATGGCTGGATCAGATGGCTGGCTGGATGGTTGAATGGCTGGCTGGTTGGCTGGATCGGATGGTTTGCTGGCTGGATCAGATGGATGGATGGATGGATGGATGGATGGATGGATGGATGGATGGATGGATGGCTGGCTGGACAGCTGGATGGATGGATGGATGGATGGATGGATGGATGGATGGATGGATGGATGGATGGGTTGGTGGGGGTCTGGATGCATAGATGGATGAATGGGTGGGTGGTTCAGTTGATTGGATGGATGGATGGATGGATGCATGGATGGATGGATGGATGGATGGATGGATGGATGGATGGATGGATGGATGGATGGAAAACTTTGTCCACTGTCATTGTACAGTGTGTCTAAGAGCTCAGACACATTGATCGCCTCTATCTGATTCCAAACTGAACTGATGACTCTACAGCAGGTAGCTATCAAACTGTAAGGAAATCATGTCTTCAGGTTTAAGCAGACTGATTATTTTTCCGGCTGTGTTTAAAAAAAACTTCCTTTTTTACACATGAGCTTTGCCGCAGATGCCAAGGCAAGGTTATGCAGCAGTCTAAATAAAACGCGTCTATGTCATTTTGAGCGAAATATATCTGTTTTGTTAAAGTAGAGATGTCAAAGTATATTATTGGGAGAAAACTCCATTTTCAGATATTTGTCTTTTTTGTTTTCTTTGGCTATTCTCCAGAACTGAAGTCAATGCAACATCTGAGGACTTTTCTAAGACAAACAAATAGATTTGAGGATTTGCTTATATGTGCAGATTATAGGATGTTCCTGGATTTGTATCAGTCCAAGATTAATCAAAGAACTCTTGCAAAAAATGTGGTTAGTAATCATCTATCTTAATAATGCTTATCACAACCCAGTAACGGAAAAGTCTTCCCTTTCAGAACAGCAGAACCCTATTAAAGGTGCAATAGTCTTATTTATATCCTTGTACAAATAACCTGGAAGGTGCATATCCATGACATTAAAAGTGCATTATGTTTCTTAGGGAAACTGGTGGCTGCTGTCAATCATTTTATAGACACTGTACAGGCCAATATAGGTCCTAGGGGCTTCATGAACATGGGTGGGATTCAAAAAATGTCAAACCTTACGTACTTTGGATGAATGAATGAAATAAGGACTATTTAAATTAAATTATCTGAAATTCCTTTAGGGGGCACGGTGGCTTAGTGGTTTGGGTTGGGGGTTCGATTCGCACCTCCGCCTTGTGTGTGTGGAGTTCTCCCCGTGCCTCGGGGGTTTCCTCCGGGTACTCCGGTTTCCTCCCCCGGTCCAAAGACATACATGGTAGGTTGATTGGCATCTCTGGAAAACTGTCCGTAGTGTGTGAGTGTGTGAGTGAATGAGAGTGTGTGTGTTCCCTGTGATGGGTTTGCACTCCGTCCAGGGTGTATCCTGCCTCGATGCCCGATGACGCCTGAGATAGGCACAGGCTCCCCGTGACCCGAGGTAGTTCGGATAAGCGGTAGAAAACGAATGAATAAAATTCCTTTAAGTGTAACATTTTAAGGTATTGAAAAAAAAAATCATATGTCATATGTATGTATGTATGTATGATGTGTTGTGATGCTTTTCTTCTCATCGTGTTTGTACAGTGTGATTATAAAGTAACCGCAGCCTTCCTGTCAGCTCGAAACCTTCTCTCACAATTCTCGTCTTTCTGTTTTTTGTTTTCTGCACCGCCCTGTGGTGACTCTACAGTTGTGTGTGAAAATCCCAGGACAAACCGGCAGCTACCCTGCTGAGGAGGTGAAGCTGTTGATCTATACATGCACGTGCAGGTGTTCTTATTTCAGTGGCCATGCACTGTGTAGTCAGTGTACAGGTGTACTTGCACTGTATAAAGGAGCTTGTCTTGTTTGCTGTTTGTGTGTTTATCTTGTACACACTGCGCTGTTATCTCCCTTTATGCTTTATGGTTGTGTTAATGTGATTTTTTTACAGATTGCCTTTTAACATCTGGCCAGGGAAAAGAGAAGAAATTTGCCTTTAGGGCTAACTCCAGCTTATTTACAGCTCCGTCATTGCAGTTGATTAATGCACGCTGTCGCCAAGATATAAATGAACAAAGGACTCACACAAATAAATGTGTTTACGTGTGTGTGTGTGTGTGTGTGTGTGAACAGCCTTACTTACAGCTATATGTACAGTATATGTGCAACGAGCGGTGTTATAAGCACTGTATAAGACCTCAGGACACCCGACATGTGACATCTTCCTTGTTTCCGAAGTGTGTGTAAAGCATGACGTCTCATCTTGCACTAACGCAGTGGAGGAGGTTGAGACAAGCTGAGAAAAAGTGGTAACTCACACCACCTCGGTTTGCCTTCAGGGTGAGATATACTTCTTTATCCAGCCTCCTTTATCCACTGAAGCACCTGAAATTCATTTAGTGCACTAACAACCCGGGCCGCCGCCACCGCCGCCGCCGCTGCTGCAGGGAAGCCATTTTAATAAGTAGTAATAACACCAACAGACAAGACGAGTCTTTTTTTTTAAACGAGTAGAACAGAACAATCGCCGTTATCAATAAAGGTAAAAGAAACATAATTAGGAGGGCGGCTTTGGATGAAATATAATTTGTTCCTGAGAAAGGCACAAGGCTAATTTTGTCTAGTTAAACAGAGAGCAGGGCCGTGCTAGCCGGGATTATTTGTGCTGGAGGAAAGGTGTGAAAGAATAAAAACAGAGCTACGGTCTGTCCCATTTTAATGCTAGCTTATAGAGAAATTGACCAATATTAATGAACCACTGGATATAAACACATTATACAACACTGTTCTAAAAAAAAAAAAAAAATCCAAGAAAAATTGTACACTTTAAAACATGGGAATCGTTTCTTAAACGTTTCTAAAATATTATACAATTATGCATCACTATTTATTTTATTTTTATATTGATTTATCTTAAAAATATGTTATTGAATACTTTTAAATAAAGTTCATTAGGTACTTAATTGATACAATTATTATAATTATACTTTAGTTTCTGATGATCATGATCATTTTTGCTTTGATTGCTTTTTTATTGCATTTTAAACTACATTTTAATACATGGAGTTTTTTAAATAATTATAACAAACATGAACATATTATTATTATTATTATTATTATTATTATTATTATTATTATTATTATTATTATTATTATTATTATCACTGACAATGTTTATATATTTATCTTTATTTTATTTTTATTTAACTCTTTATTAAACATTTCTTCCTAATTAGCGAACAGTTATAGAGCGAAGCTCATCTTTTTTCTCACACTGTGTGTATTATAGAATTGTAAACCTCAGGCTTAGATAACGATAAGACACAATATTGATTCTTAAGACAACAATTTGACGATATCAATGCATCTGTTGCGATACAATAAGACACAATTTGAAGTGTGTGTGTGTGTGTGTGTGTGTGTGTGTGTGTGTGTGTGTCTTGTCCCTTGTCTTTGTTCAGGTTTAGCCTGGTCTCCATGGCGAGGTCATGTTCTGTACTGTGACCCTGCGCGTGTCGTATCCTCTGATCAGTACGTAAACAGATTTGTTCTGAATATCTTGTAGCTCGACTGTTAATCTGCGAGAGATGATGAAGTACAGAAAGATTATTTAGAGTTTTTCATCTTGATTGTCTGGTTACATATCAATAAAAAAATATGAACCACTGTTTTACACACCAGCACTCGGTAAGAATCGGTTCTAATCGATAAGGACAGCTGATTTATGATTACTGTGTCAGTTCAGTTCAGTCTTTTTCCTCTTGAAAACGATGCATCCATTCATTGATGCATTGATGGTTTGATTGTTACACACCTGGTGTCTTCATCATCATCTAGTCCATCATCAGTATAAGTACCTGATATCACTCATATCACTAGCACCACAAAAAGACAGACAGACAGACAGAGAGACAGAGCAAAAGCCAGACAGAGAGACAGACCCACAGACAGACAGACAGACAGACAGACAAACCCACAGACAGACAGACAGATAGACAGAGCCAAAGCCAGACAGAGAGACAGACCCACAGACAGGCAGACAGACAGACCCATAGACATACAGACACAGCCAAAGCCAGACAGAGAGACAGACCCATAGACATGCAGACAGAGCCACAGACAGACAGACCCATAGACAAACCCACAGACAGACAAACAGACCCACATACAGACAAACCCACAAACATACAGACAAACCCACAGACATACAGACAAACCGACAGTCAGACAGACAGACCCACAGACAGACAGTCAGACAGACCCACAGACATACAGACATACAGACAAACCTACAGACATACAGACAGACAGACAGACAGACAGTCAGACAGACCCACAGACAGCCAGACAGACAGACCCACAGACAGACAGTCAGACAGACCCACAGACATACAGACATACAGACAAACCTACAGACATACAGACAGACAGACAGACAGACAGTCAGACAGACCCACAGACAGACAGACAGACAGACAGACCCACAGACATACAGACAAACCTACAGACATACAGACAGACAGACCCACAGACAGACAGATAGACAGACATACAGACAGACCCACAGACATACAGGCAGACCCACAGAGATACAGACAAACCTACAGACATACAGACAGACCCACAGACAGACAGACAGACAGACAGACAGACCAACAGACAGACAGACAGTCACACAGACCCACAGACAGACAGACAGACAGACCCACAGAAATACAGACAAACCTACAGACATACAGACAAACCTACAGACATACAGACAGACATACAGACAGACCCACAGACAGGCAGACAGACATACAGACAGACAGACAGACAGACAGACCCACAGACAAACCTACAGACATACAGACAGACCCACAGACAGACAGACAGACCCACAGACAGACAGACAGACAGACATACAGACATACAGACAAACCTACAGACAGACAGACAGACAGACAGACAGACAGACAGACAGACCCACAGACAGAAAGACAGACAGACAGACAGACCCACAGACATACAGACAAACCTACAGACATACAGACAGACATACAGACAGACCCACAGACAGACAGACAGACAGACCCACAGACAGACCCACAGACAAACCTACAGACATACAGACAGACAGACAAACAGACATACAGACAGACCCACAGACAGACATACAGACAGACCCACAGACAGACAGACAGACATACAGACAGACCCACAGACAGACAGACAGACATACAGACAGACATACAGACAGACCCACAGACAGACAGACATACATACAGACAGACCCACAGACAGACATACAGACAGACCCACAGACAGACATACAGACAGACCCACAGACAGACAGACAGACATACAGACAGACCCACAGACAAACCTGCAGACATACAGACAGACAGACAAACAGACATACAGACAGACCCACAGACAGACATACAGACAGACCCACAGACAGACAGACAGACAGACCCACAGACATACAGACAGACCCACAGACAGACATACAGACAGACCCACAGACAGACAGGCAGACACTAAACCAAATCTAATATTATTAATTTTATTTCTAGGTTCTAATTTTAAGCTTGAAATAGGCTTACTGGCAGAAAGCTGTTAGTTTTTTAGACTTTATATCTACAAGAAGCAAAATCCATATTATACATTTGTTTTATAATAGGAACTAGCAGATATACAGTATACAGCATTTGACTGCATTTCAGATATTTTGCAGTGTTCAACATTATATAGGCTTCTGTGCTGAGAACTTGGGAATTAATAACTATACTGTATATATACTACACGGTGGTCCAACTGTGGGGAGTTTCCCTCCATGGATGGGGAAGAAGAGGCCTGAAAAAATTGTAGAGATGCACTATATCCAGTAACTATATACTAGATACATGATTATGGAAGGTTTAGATGATACCTAAAAAAGTAGAGTGGAGTTTATTAGTTTGGAAGTAGGTGGAGTTTGTGGAAATGGGTGGAGTTTGATCGAAGTGAGTGGTTTTGTGATGAATGCCGCTCCATCAGACTGATCTAATGTTGACATGTTTTTTTTTTGTTTTTTTTATTAACACCATTTGATGTTCTCCATCGGTAAACCTGTCGGCTGTCAGTCAAGCGCTACAACATGCCATCAACCTGACTTCCTGTTTCAGAAGGAATTTTGTTCATCGAGAATTGAATTTAAAATTTGGGTAAAATCACTAAAAATGTCTTTTATCTTTACTCCGTCGTTTGTACAGTCGGTGTATTAAAAGAGTTTAATAAAATCAAACAAACAAACAAAAAACTCCCACAACACAAATGAAACACTAGATCTCTAAGTAGGTGAAACTCTAGAGTTCAAAGTGGATGAATGCTTTTAGATGCAAATGTGACATGCGTGAATAAAGATCTAGAGGTGAATAGTAAAATGATACGACAGGATGTGTGTGTGTGTGTGTGTGTGTGTGTGTGTGTGTGTGTGTGTGTGTGTGTGGGAAAAGTATTAAATGGAAATGCACGGTATCCGTTCACTGGCAGTCATTTGTCATTGCCAAGGTCCTGTTGATACAACGGTGCATGGCGAAATCGTGTCTGCGCGATGACCTTTAGGTCGACCCCGAGTGTGAGGTCACGCTGTGGTTGCCATGGTGACTATCTAGCGATTGCATTACCTCAGCTGCCTGGCATGGGCAGGGTCACAGCACAGCCTCTGACCTCGCTATGGAGACCAGGCTAAATCTGAACAAAAACATGAGACACGAACAACACACACACACAATTTTCTTGGATAAACAACAGAGATACATGAGTCGCAATGTGAGTCTTTAGATTGTGTGGCATGTTCAGTTGTACAGTGGGTATGCTCTATATATCTTTCACACACACAGTTGACCAGTTGGAGAAGGACAATAGGCCAGTGTGTGTGTGTGTGTGTGTGTGTGTGTGTGTGTGTGTGTCCATATTCTAATGAGCTACATACCAAGTGTGTCAGTCACCTGTGTAGGGGCGAAGCGGGCTAATTTGGGCCCTGTGCTAATTGCCACGGTAACAGCGGGCATCACGTGCGGGTGGCAGCATGAGGGGGACGGCGGCATGGCAGCGCAGGCCTGCTCACACCAGAGAGGTGTGAAAGAACGAGAGCGGCCAACGCATGGAGACATGCCGCGTGTGGGGAGCAGCCGGCTGCTCGATCCTCTCCAACAGGCTCCGGCGCGAAAAGGAAACACACAGAAAGCCTTTTGTCTCGTGTTGCGGGATTGTTTCACTTAGATTTATTTTTTACGAGTTATTATCCTTTCTCTGACGGTGTTACAACCTGGTTGTAATTGTATAACTCATTGTGTAATTACTCCAGTGATGGGGGAAACTTCTTAAAGTCCTTTGCACTGGATGCACGTTTTCCTAAATAAATAAATAAATAAATAAATAAATAAATAAATAAACAAACAAACAAACAAAAAATATATATGTATATAAGAATCTGAAAACACTTGAATTTGAAAACACTTTTTTTCTGAATTGATATGACAGTTAACCCTTTTATTACTAAATTATTTAAAGCATATTCTGATTCTACTTCTTTTTTTAAAAATGAAACTGAGATATCAATAAACAAACAAACAAACAAACGAATGTCAAGAAATGTAAAGAAATACGAGGTCCAAAGTACCTAATGTTGAAGGTAAATTATAGAATTTTTTAAAGAGCATCTCTTTACGATGATAGACCTATAAATAATTCTGAGGCGATTTCATTTGTAGAAAAATCAAGCAATATTTCTGACAGGTAAAGTATTCATGCAGATTAGAACTGCTTCATGATTCAACAAAGTAAATCAAATATAATTTTTTTTTCTAAAGTTCTTTTGAGTTTAGAACTAAAAATATTTTAATGTCATATTTTGTATAAAGCCATAATATTAAAAACACAGTCGGAGTCAGCGTGCATACATAAGTCTGGACATAAGTGTGGATCAAATAAAATAAATGTGATGAATTAATAACTCCTTTCAATACAGATGTGTTCAAAAATGAAAGAAATATGAATGATATCGATTAAACAAATATATAATATATTTTGAGATTTTTGTGTGCACTTGATTTTTTTACATTCTAAATACATACATATGTTTGTGTGTTTGTGTGACTGTGTGTGTGAGTGTTTGTGTGTATGTGTGAGTGTGTGTATGTGTGAGTGAGAGCTATTCAGAACTTTTTCTAGAGGAAATAAACAGAAAGGAGAGAAAGAAAAGCTCTGTTTCAGGAGCACTGATTAAAGTCTGCCCTCTGTCAGGTTCATGGCCACCTTGTTCCTTTTCCCGCGCGCATCCGCGATTAACGCGTGAGCGCGCGTTCGCGTGCGTGCGCGCGCCCGGCCGCCCGCCCGCGCCCGCTCGCTTTCGCTCTGCTGTTGCTGCCCTTTGATCCCAGCATTAGTGTTAGTTAGGGGCTCGAGGCGCGCGCGCGCACACACACACACACACACACACACACACACACACACACACACACACACACACAGAGGGAGCGAGAGAGAGAGAGAGAGCGGCCATAGCCAAGACACGGCGACTACAACAACAGCACCTCCTCCTGCTGTACCGCTCCCAACACACACACACACACACACACACACACACACACACACACACACACACACACACACACACACACACACACACACACACACACACACACTCGGAGCGGAGACGGCCAGGTGCACGCGGCGAGTTCCCCCGCCATCGAGCTCGCGCCCGCGACACATTTCCATGGCGAAGGACCTTCTCTGTCCTCGCGCCTGAGACCAAGAAGAAGAAGAAGAATGTGAAAGACCAAGAAGACCAAGAAGAAGAAGAAGGTTTTGTTTTCTGTTTGTTTTCTGTTTAAAATGCCCAGGAGGAAACAGGAGACACCGAAGCGCCTTCCTTCGCGTGAGTTCCTCTGCTTCTTTCTTTTTTAAAGGGATAAATAAATAAAGCGGTGAAAGCGGGCAGGAGCTTTATTTCAGTCCCCCTGGTGTTAAGGTCTGAGCTACAGGGCAGCCATGTTGTTCAGCTCTAACGGCTGCCTTTAAACACACACACAAAGGTCCCGTTCCGCCTAAAGGTTACTGCCGTTACGTTAACGCTGTCGTGTGTGTGTGTGTCGCGCTTTTCCGTTAACGCACGCGCCGCGCGCGAGACGTCGTTTGTGTTTTTATTTAAACCCTATGCGCGCCCGAGAGAGACAGAAAAGGGGGGAAAAGAGAGAGAGAGAGTGAGAGAAAAAATAAGGTACCCGAGAAATGAAATGGAGCCGCGATAAAAAAAACCCAAGTCAGTCGGATCGTACGAGCCACACACACTCACACACTCTCTCTATCTCTCTCTCTCTCTCTCTCTCTCACACACACACACTCTCTCTCTATCTCTCTCTCTCTCACACACACACACACACTCTCTCTATCTCTCTCTCACACACACACACACACACACACACACACACACACACACACACACTCTCTCTCTCTCTCTCTCTCTCTCTCACACACACACACACACACACACACACACACACACACACACACACACACACACACACACACACACACACACAGGGCTTCCAGCTTTCCTCCTCCTCTTCCTCCTCCTGCTGCTTGAGCTACAGCGCTATCTAACGTCAGCACCAACGTCTCACTTCTTAAACACACGCACAACTTTTGCACGTTTGTTTATTTTAGGAAGCTTTTTATTATTATTATTATTATTCTGCACTGCTTCATGGCACGCGATCAAAACAATCGACGTTGCACCTGGATTTCCGCTGTAATGCACGTTTCTTTCGCTCTGCAGGATTGTGCATACTGTTCTGTCACTCGGGCTCGTTATGCACTGCTCATTTCCTGACCCAAAGATCATCCAGGATGTTGAAATTGTTCATTTATCAGCTGAGGAATTGGGGGAGTGGCGCGCGCCGGCCGCTAGAGAGCGCGTGCAGCTGCCAGACTCTTTATTATAACGTGTGCATGACACCAAGCTGCTGTTTTTTTTTTTTTACCCTTCTTTTTCTCAGGATGCTCCCAAACTTTAGTGAGCGTTTTAGTCAGCAACAGAGGAAACAGTGCACGTGCTCCAACAATGCATGCACTAATCTTGCATTGTTTTGTTGTAGACTTTGGAATAAGGATGCACTCTGGCAACCTGGTTACACCTGGGTGAACCTCTGTGCTTTCTTTCCAGCATGACGAAAACACCTGACGTGGAAAGCGTGCAAGCGTTGCCGAGTCGACGTCGATTCCTTTTCTGTAACAGCAGCTCGTACAGGCTTAATCTCAGTGCAACATATATTAACGTCATCGCAATCATACGTTTGTGTCGTCGTTTAGTAAAGCAAAGCACGTCGGTCATCACATCCCTATGTGCTCGCTGAGTCTCCGGTGTCAGCGCTTTGTAACAGTCATCAGGAGTTTGTGCTTTGCAGTTTGTCACTAACATGACAAGCAGCTTTATTTTTATTGTTATGTATTAACTTCGAGAGAGAGAGGGAGAGAGAGAGAGAGACTATTTTATTGCTGCTATAAGGTATGTGACAACAGTAACGAAAATGTTTCGCGGACGTTCCTTAACCTCGCGACATGTCAGTGTTTAAAGGCGCAACAGTCCATTATGTTTTTTATTCCTTATAAACCTGGGAAATGTGTAGTACATGATAAAGAGCAGCGAATTAGAGGTCGATAGCAATAGTCAATATTTTTGATTTCTTCGGTATTCACCGGTATTAAGAATAACGTGGACTATGGTGTAGAAATGAAGAACGATAATAGTGCAAGCCATTGTCTCAGAGCAAGTGTATCATGCAGATAAAAAATAAATAAATGGGAGCATGTGATTGCCTAGCGGTTAAGGTGTTCGGCTAACAATCGGAAGGTTGTGAGTTCGATCCCAGGTCCACCAAGCTTCCACTGTTGGGCCCCTGAGCAAGGCCCTTAACCCTCAATTGCTCAGCTGTATAAAAACGAGATAATGTAAGTCGCTCTGGATAAGGGCGTCTGGTAAATGATGAAAATGTAAATAAATACATGACCGTTTGGGAACTTACCTCTAAGTATGGAATGTTTGTTTGTATTTGGATTGTCAGTCATTTTATAGACACGCCCCTAACATTCCTACACATCTTTACTTTTGCATCCGTATCTGTTATGAACGGTGACTTGGCTTCGTGCGAGTGAGCGTGAACGTCATGGCATGACGGTCTTTTGCTAACTGAAGTTTTGGGGCAGAGGATTGTATACGTGGGTGGAAATGTGGCAGGCTCACTGAGCGAAAACAGCTTCCAAATCGCATCCGACGCCATCCAATCACCCGTTAGAGACAGCTGGGCCTGATTATTCCTGCTATCCTACAGCAGGTGAAAAACAGGTACGCCAAAGAAGTAGCATGTCTGCTTTCTCAGTGTTCATAAAACAGTAGGAGAGAACTACCCAGATGAGAGACTGCTTCCTCTAAGATCCTGCAGTATGGAGCCAGTGGGCACTGTGCTATCCCATAATGCAATGGGTCTGGCACAGGAACAGCTGAGTGTCGGTGCTAGAGGTATTAAACATTGTTCTTTGTGCTTAAACCCAATTCGTTTAACAACACCTGAGTAAACTCTTAACACGATGAAGGTTTAAATAAGAAAATTCATACTACACACATACTGATCAGTACATACCGTGTCAACGGTCGAGCTACTGGATCAAGTGCACTAGGTCCTGAATCAAAACTTTGGGTTCTGAATCGAATGCCGTAAATACAGAAGAGAATGCTGTAGGCACAAGATAAAAGGTAAAATCGTGGTAAGTACGGAATTGAGTACAGTGGGATCTGAATTGAATGCAGTTAGTACTGAATCGATCTTGGTAGTTAAAGAATTGAATGCAATCGGCCTTAAATTGTATGCAATAGGTACTGAATCGATCCAGGTAGGTACTGAATAGATTGCAGTAGGCACAAAATGGGACACAGTGGGATATGGTAGCTCAGTGGTTAAGGTGTTGGGCTACTGATCGGAAGGTCATGGGTTCGAACCCCAAGTCCACCAAGCTGCCACTGCTGGGCCCCTGAGCAAGGCCCTTAACCCTCAGTTGCTCAGTGTAAGTCACTCTGGATAAGAGTGTCTGCTAAATGCCGTAAATGTAAAATAAGATTTAGGTCCTGAAATAAAATGTAGGTTCTGAGTCAAATGTACTGAATTGATTGTGGTAGGTCCAGATGCAGCTGGTATTGAATTGAATGCAGTAGGTACTGAATCAATCGTGGTAATGAATCGATTGCAGTGCTGAATTGATTCCGCTGTAGGTACGGAATTGAGTGCAGTAAGATCTGTACTGAATGCAGTTGGTACCGAATCGATCCTTAGTAGGTACTGAATAGAATGCAGTAGGCACAAAATAAAATGTAGTAAAATGTACCGATTCGAATGCAGTAGGTTCTAACACAGTATGCGATTTTGAATGCAGGCTTATTCTGACCTAAATTCTGACCTAAAACACCTTTTAGACCGTGAACCCAAGAAGACTGGCTTGGCAGACTGACTTCCTTGTTTGTTCTGAATGCTTCTTTGTTTTTAACCTCCTGTCAGTCATATAATAGCACTCTAAGGGTCACCAGAGTTTCCGAGGCCAGAGCCTGACGAACACGGACAGGAACGGGGCATGAGCTCAAGGAGTCATTGTAATCGCTGCTACGTCGCTCTGATATTAGAGGAATTAAGCACTGGCGGAGTTGTAGGGAAAACCGTGCTTCATGTTCACAGCACTTTTTAATACGGTGATTATTTTTCTGTAGCTGCACGACCTCGTGCGATTAACGACTTCCGTTTTTCATGCAACTGAAATGTAAACACGCTTTCCGTAAAGCAGCTCAAGCGACGCTACTGGAAACTGGAAACGTGACAAACACCAAACCCGATTTCTCATCATCGGCTCGTTTTTTTTTTTTTTTAGCACTTTGGTGTCTAGACAACATTTGCTTTGCACTTCAAGTGTATTTCTCTATCTAGCAAACCCAAAAAAGGTGGTGAAATGATGCCGCCGACATGATTGACAAGCTGTCAGGGAGCACGAACGTCCTCGACGGACTGCCCCGACTGACGAGCCGCAGAAAGAGAGAGAACGGAGAAAAACACGACAGACAGAGAGAGAGAGCGAGAGAGAGTGAGAGAGAGCGAGAGAGAGAGTTGACGGGGTTTGTTTTGGCCATGTGTTGCTGAAAGATTTACCACTTAAAATGTTGTTCTCTCTTCCTACAACTACAAAGGTAACTGTTTTAGTTGTCACATATCTGGTCTTAGAGTTACAGAAGCCAGCATTCTGACTTTTATCTAACGCCAATTTTATTCTTTTTCTGCAAGTTATCACCCATAAAATATGCCACAAAACCTCAACAAATCTTGTTTTTATTGAGTCATAAGTCAATGGGCACATGGACCTAAAATGATGATTACGGACTAAACGGTGTAAAATGCCATGTTTTTACAGTTTACTGCGTATCATTGCTCTTCAGGGCAGGCGGGGGAAGGGGGGTTTCCCCTGAAGGGGAAAAAAAAAACCTTCTCGGTTTTGAATGTCACGTTACTGGAAACGTGAAAAAAATACGATTTAGTTTTATTCTGAAACGGTCCCGAGAAGCTTCGGAACAGCAATGTGACGATTAGGAACATGTTTTGTGTACGATCACTTATGTAAGCAGACACAGTAACGCGTCCCGCGATTAATCGGGTTGGAATCATATAACTAACGACGAGTCACCGAGATTTCCGTTACTTTATTTCACTTGGCACCAGTTTAATAAAACCATGATTCCGAACGTCAGTAGAAATCAAGAGGAACGAGACTAAAGATTCAATCAGGACCAAAAGCACCAAGGAGGCGTCAGCGTGTGTCCGTGGTAGCCGACGCACCGCAGTGGCCGAGCCGCGTTGCTGGAAGCTTCAGCACACTAAACGTTTCACACTTCGGTCGTTATTCTGTTTTGCGCTTCACCTTTTTATAGAGTTTCGTAGAAATTTCTGGCCGCGAGTCAGCGGCGCCATCAACACAATGCAGTTTGTGTGTGATCAGTATTTAGCAAACGAGAACAAAAAAGAAAATGAAGTTTCTTAACAACATTTATAAATCTGGTGAGAAGTTTGTTTTTTTTAATTTGGTTTGGCTGTGAAAATACTTACACAACGCAGGAGTTCCTGTTACACGAGTTAGAATAAAGTCACACACACTGCATTGTTCCTTTGCTGATGGCTTGGCACCATTTTATTATTATTTTATTACATGTAGACACGTTTTTTATCCAGATCTTCTTACAGTTTATCTTGTTTTGTATTTTTTTTATTTAGTTTTTTGACCAATTTAGGGTTAATGGACTCGCTCAGGTGCCCGGTTTTAGCAGCTTGGTGTACGTCGGTGGACTCAAAGTCACAGTCTTTCTAGTGGAAGCTCCTACAGCCCCAATGGCCCATAATGAAATAGAACAGAAGTCTTTATTTTGTCACATGTACATTACAGTACAGTGAAATTCTTTCTCCAGATATCTTTGGAGGTTGGGGTCAGAGCAACAAGGCCAGCTATGATACAGCACCCCTGGAGCAGAGAGGGTTAAGGGCCTTGCTCAAGGGCCCAGCAGTGGCAGCTATAACGATTTTCTCTAATGAGAACTCGAGGCGACGGTGGCGAGGAAAAACTCCCCGAGATGATATGAGGAAGAAAGCTTGAGTGGAACCAGGCATTCTTTTAGGATGCACTTTTTACTCCCAGAAGCTAAGTATAAGGACACCAAGATACACACCGAAGGTCCTAAACAAAAGATATAACAGGACTTGGAGTAAATCAGTGTCTAGAGTATGAATGTTAGAAAACTAGAGTATCAGCTCAAATTAAACCCCACTCTCTGTCTCGTAGAAGACGTCTCCCGATCGAGGGAAAACGGCCCAAATCCGACGCATGTGATGCGGCGGCGCTAGCTTTAGCAGGACACACCAAATTTTTGAAAAGGTGAAAATGAAATCACCGAAAACTCGTATGTTAATTTGTTCACCTGGGTGTTGAATAGTAGACCTACAGTGTGAACGCACTACTGTACTCGCACGATCTGGGACACCACCATAGTCTATGTTAAACACACACACACACACACACACACACACCCCGGTCCATTTGCCAGTTAAAGTGTTATAGAAGCTCACATCGAACGGCTTAATCTGAGCCGACCGTACGAGGCATTGACGTCAGCGCGGAGTCTAATGCCGGTTTGGTACGTTTACGAGTGCACGAAGAACATCTTGCGACACTTGAGCCGTCCACTAAACACCATAGCGTCCAGAGATTCGATGAAGCAGTATAGAGAGCACGAGAGAGAGAGTCCCAGCTGTCGGCGTTCCTCATTAAAACATTAGAACCTCAGATGTTAAGCTCTGATACTCGGCTCTGTCGCTCAGAATATTCCAGCACTGGGTTCAGGTTCGAGCTTCCCGCCTCGTCTGGCACCGTTCGCTCGAAGCCCGACCGAGGAAGCAGGTTGTTAACGTGGACGCCAACGCTCCGCTCACTGGGTTCCCACAATGCTTTGGGGGGCCGTAGCATCGGCGGCGGTCGTTAGGGAACTCCTTGGAGCAGAGAGCTTACTTCAACAAATAAACTTCTTCAGCTTCCTCACAAGTGCCTTAAAGCACAAAGGACTTGTGTATAAACCGCCAGTCAGAAACGCTGGTGTTTTTATCTCTCAAGGAGGAGAAGCACAGCTACGAGTGATGACCGGAGAAGCAGAGCGGAGGTGGGAATACTGAAAAACTGATGCAAGTGATATGAGCAGATATTAATATCACACGTATTCATAGAGAGGATCGGGAGCAACGTCACCGTTTTACCTTCACTTCTTTTTTCTGCCTTTTTATTTAATTATCATATTTAACATTAGGCCTGAACACTAGGACAATATCAATATTCCTGATTCATTATTTAAAAAAAATAGTAATAAAATAATAATAAATTAATAACAAAAATGAACTTTTACATAAGAAAAGCAACACTACTGTTTTACTGCCAGTTTGTTGGGAATCGCTCACTCTCTCTCTTGCTCTCTCGATCGCTCTCTCTCTCTCTCTCTCTCTCTCTCTCTCTCTCTCTCTATCTCTCTCTTGCACTCTTGCTTGCTCTCTCTATCTCTCTCTCTTGCTCGCTCTCTGTCTTGCACTCTCTCTCTCTATCGCTCTCTCATGCTCTCACTTTCTCTCTCTATCTCTCTCTCTCTCTCTCTCTCTCTCTATTGCTCTCTCTCTCTCTCTCTTGCTCTCTTTCTCTCTAACCATCTAGCTACATAAAGCATAAAGATCTTCCCTATCAGACTATTCCTCTTGCGAATCCCCTTCTACCTCGTCGCCGATCTCCTCCACTCTCAAATTAGGCCTCACAAAGGTTTCTTTCGATCACAGTAATCGACCGTGCACACACACACACACACACACACACACACACACACACACACACACACACACTCTCTCTCTCTCTCTCTCTCTCTCTCTCTCTCTCTCTCTCTCTCAGTGTCATGCGCAAAGTGTGCAAGGGGGCATGGAGGCCAAGGTGAGGTCACGCAACCCTCTCTATTCATAGTTAAATATAAATCCTTCAGCTCAAGGGCCAAGTCGAATCCCTCCAGGACTAAAACCCGTCGGCTTTCACAACCTCGGCGCGTATTAATGTCAGATAATTCATTCCCTTTGATCTTGCGCAGAGGTCAAAGTTCACCAAGCTTCAGTAGTCTACGAAGAGTCTTAAATGTGTAGCGTTTATTAAGATCTTTTCTGAAAGCTCTGCACCAAGCCACAGAGGTTGAATGAAGTTACTACTTCTCTCTCTCTCTCTCTCTCTCTCTCTCTCTCTCTCTCTCTCTCTCTCTCTCTCTACTGTTCTTTGTCTCACTCGAAGGCCTCCATTTTGTGGAAAACCGCAGCTCGTATCATTCTTACACCCTGACCTTTGCCATCAGCTAAAATGTCTCCCTATGGGGAGAGCGCTACCCTTCTCCTGTGCCCTTACCAGCTTCCAGAGCATCTGCATTTTGCAAATGGAGGAACCGGCAGAGCGTTACAGAGATGCTATATTATTACTGAACTGACGGCAGAGTGGAGTGTGTGTGTGTGTGTGTGTGTGTGTGTGTGTGTGTGTGTGTGTGTGTGTGTGTGTGTGTGTGTGTGTGTGTGTGTGTGAGTGAGTAGCTCTGTACCTTACTGTAATGGTGGGTCACTGGCGCTCTTCCACTCCTCTATGATTATAATGACCTTGGCTGGGGTAGGGCTCGAAAACATTGGATTAAGAGGAGAGGAAAATGAGGGGAGGTTTCCATTTCGCTCTTGGCATCCGATTTGTTGGGAATATCTGCCAAGAAACCCCCCGTCCTCTTTCTTCTCCTCCTCCACCGCCTCTTTCTCCTCCTCGTTCACCACCACTAGCTCCTTTTTTTTTTTATCCCTCTGTTCCTTCCACTAAGCTGATGTCTCTCTTTCTTCTCTCTCTCTCTCTCTCTCTCTCTCTCTCTCTCTCTCTCTCTCTCTCTCTCTCTCTCTCTCTCTCACTTTCTGTCTCTGTCTTTCACCATGTCTCTCTCCCAGTTCAGCTCAAGCGAGTCACAGGCTTTCACTTAGAAAAGAATTAAAGGGCAAATGCAAAAAAAAGAAAAAAGAAAAAGAAAAGGTGGACGCTCTCCTCTTCCAAACGGGTACACGCACGCAGACAGGAGAGCCAGAGCACAGCCAACCAGAACGTTTAGATTAATCTGGCGCGCTCGGACCGCCTGGCTTTCATCAAAAGTATAGTCTTAAAGGCTCCACTCTGACTCGTAATTAAATAGAGAGGCGAGCCGTACGGCGGAGGAAGAAAAAAAAAAACGGCTTGTCAGAAAGCATTAATACCGACTTCATACAGCAACTCGCCAAAACGACCAGCATTCGGTTTGCTCCGTCGGACTAACGAACGATTCGAGGCCTTTGGCAGAGGGCGGGAATAGACCGGGCACCTTTAACAGCTCAGACAAAGTCCTCGATCATAAACGTCGGACCGTACCGTTTTTAAATAAACCTGACGTCCTCAAAGTGAGACAAACTTTTATGCACGCAGTGATTTTGAATATAATTTATAATGTGAGGAATAAAACTCTTGGGGGGTGTTTTTTAAAATCGGATATAGTTTTTTTTTACTTCTAGATATAAAATGAAATGAAAAGGAGTCACCGCACAAGTAAGCGCTTTATTCCTCTTGTTTCACCGTGGTTTTATTCACTGAAGAACATCAGCTTGTCCTTTTTAGGTGTTAGCTCCTTTTTCCACTCGCCTTATAGCAGCTATAAATAGTTCTGACGTCAATCTGATTCAAAACACGAAGAATCCTAACACAGATTTTCATGTCACTTTGTAACCTCCGACCGTGACGAAGCCCCGACACCGGAGACTCCTTCCACGTAGCAAAGATTCCTTTAGCTTATTCGCCAGGTGACGACTGAACGCGAGACGGTCCATTCCCTAGAATCCAGCTCTCTGTAGCGTCTTCCGTCTCACCGCCGATCGGCTCGCCGAGCCCCTCAACCACCTCACATCTGTTCTCGCTTCTTTTGCTTACAGTGGAACAGTTTTCCATGTTTGTGTAAGTCGGGGCCTTGAGAGTATTTTAGGCCGGGAGCACGGTCAGTTAAACGTTTTTGTGCGGGCTGAAAGACAGGAAGCAGCGAGGTCATATAGACGACGCATTATAGAAACCACTTGACAGAACGGAGACGCCTTAAATAACTTAAAAAACGCTCGGAAAACACGAAACCGGCAAGAGTCGTCCAACCACCTCGCCATCAAAGCCGAGTCAGCGCAGCCGCGCGGTCACATTATCTCAGGATTTATCGCAACAGACCGACGTTTAACACGGAACAAAACACCCCCCCCCCCCCACACACACACACACACACAGACCACCAAACGCTAGCTTAGTACCCGAACGGGGGGGGAGACGATTTTGTCGTAGTCCTTTGGACTTGTGCAGAAGGAGTAATAATATCTCACAGGGCTTGTGCTGGCACAGCTTCATAAAAAACACAGAGAGAGGAGAGAGCTGGAGGGCCTGAAGGTGCTTTCCTCTGTTGTTGTACCACACAGGCACGTCCAGGCCCTGCGGTATGGCCTTTAACAGGACGCTAACGCTAACCAATGACCCCATCCGACCAAGAAAGACAAGGGACATGATTTATTAGTGAGCTCTTCTGTGGCCATCTTCCAGGAGAATTAAGAGAATGGCGGAAAGAAAGAAAGAGAAAAAAAGAAAGAGAGAGAAAAAGAGCGAGTGCTGTTGCTTCAGGATTGTTACCCGGTGACAGCATGTGCTTCCTGTCCAACCTGGACAACTTAATGGATTTACAGCAGTGTGGCCTAGAGCCTTTCATTTTTTTCTCCTCTGCCTTTAACACTTTGAAATGGCCTCCAGGTGGTGAGCTTTACATGTCACCGGTAGCAAAAATAACATAAAAATAAATAAATAAATACATTTTTTTCTTCTCCTCATCCGCTAGCACATGTAATACTACATCAAGCAGCAGGTTTAAAAAAAGCAACGTCGTCAGCTTCGAGTCGTTCACGTCCCGAACAGCACCAAGCAGCACTTTTTTCATATCCAATCCGATTGCAGCTTGGAAGCTAGTGAGAATATCCATGACTGGAGACATGGTGATGGTAGCACAGGTGGAATTTAGTACCTTTGTAGTCATTTGCAAGCCGCTGGTTTAACAGCATTCCAAAGCTTTCCAACCCAATCATAACACATCCCAACCAGATGGTTAGCTACCTGGTGCTACGTGGCCCAATCATAACACATCCCAACCAGATGGTTAGCTACCTGGTGCTACGTGGCCCAATCATAACACATCCCAAACAGATGGTTAGCTTCCTGGTGCTACGTGGCCCAATCATAACACATCCCAACCAGATGGTTAGCTACCTGGTGCTACGTGGCCCAATCATAACACATCCCAAACAGATGGTTAGCTTCCTGGTGCTACGTGGCCCAATCATAACACATCCCAACCAGATGGTTAGCTACCTGGTGCTATGTGGCCCAATAACACATCCCAACCAGATGGTTAGCTAACTGGTGCTACGTGGCCCAATCATAACACATCCCAAACAGATGGTTAGCTTCCTGGTGCTACGTGGCCCAATCATAACACATCCCAACCAGATGGTTAGCTAACTGGTGCTACGTGGTACCTGCGATCTCTCTGGGCCTGTTTCTCCCCAACAGAGCTGATATTTCTGTACAGTTCTGTCTTTCTACTGGTAGTTCATTACACTGAAATACTCTGAATACATTGAATACACTAACTACTGGCTGTCAATCAACCGATTTGTATGTTGGCATGGCAACACGTACGACTCTCTCTCCAGCCGCGGCTTCTTTTTAGTTCATTTCTTCATATCGCGTCTGAGAAGTGAGTTACTCTGTGCTTTAGGGTGAATGAGCATCATCCACACACGAGACTCCATCAGTGACGTAGAATAAAAGTCCCGATCGTTTGTTTCTGTTCAGACACGTTCAAGCCGTTCGACTACAAAACACTCTTCCAGCGTGACACTTCCAGCAGGCGTCTGGTCCTGAATCCCCGATCCTGTCCGGTGGTAATAATAATAACCCTGCACCAACATAATCGGTCTTTAGTCTCAGGCCTCGGGTGCAGACTCAGCGTACAGTAGGTGATGTAAACCACAGCAACCCCATTTTAATAAATAGACTTCCAACTCATCCATCATTCTGTGTCGAAATATTAAAAAAAAAAAAAAAAAAAAAGCTACCGTGCTCACGAAGTGCTTTTCTTTCGTCTCGTCTCCTACAGCATTTACGTCTACAGCGTTTAGCACGTGGCCTACAGTGAAGTGCCTTCAAAAAACATCCTTAAAAAAATCAAATAAATAAATGTCTGGTAATAAGCAAATAAAAGGAGATTTATACCAAGACCCTAAAGACAAACACCCAATTTCTGTATGCATGTGCAGAAATGAATCAAATCCCTTAAACATTTGATTATTGTTTATTTTTTTATTTCTATCACATGGGATGATTCCTCTTTTTCTTCAGGACAATGAAAGAAAACTTTCTCATGCAAATATTTTCAATGGGGGGGGGGGGATGTGTAAAAGTGAGTGCCTCAGATTTCCCACGACAGACATGTTTATTTATTTATTTATTTATTTATTTATTTATTTATTTACAATCACCTCGAGTCAAACACATTCTGTTGGACTTCCCTGCATATAATGACCACAGAAGGGTATTTTATGAGGCCAATTCATCAGAAGGTTTCATCAGAAAAAGTTTTAGGGTTTCTGTCATATATTATTGTAAAAAATTTAATATAAGTTGTCTATTTTTGTCAATATTTATTCCTGTGATTTTAGGTTATTTTAGTCCTTATTAACCGTTCTTGCCATGAAGATCAGTAGCTGACATGGCAGTAAACTACAGTAACTAACTAACTAACTAACAATCACCTCGAAGACGCTCTGTTGTCTTCACGCTCACTCCCACCTCACTCAGGTTCCCCTTGCACCCATTTCTGCGAACGATTTCGCAAACATAACACAGATATAAGCAAACCCTCAGAGACGCCTAAGAGCTGCTCACCGAGATTTGTGGAGCATCAGAGCTCCGTCCCAAACGCAACAATTCACATCTAGCGTTGTGTAAAGAACACACAAAACACGGGTCATGACATGGACTACAGGGAACCGCTGATAAATGATGATTAAGTCCTGAGCTTGTTCTGAAAACTATACAAATACTGCTGAATATACAGAATTTACACACATCTAGTGTATCATTGTAAGGAGATAAAGCTTGCTCTAAGACTCGTGTAATTTCTCCTCTCTGTCATTCGATACATGAGAGCGATGATAAAAATAGCACTTTGTAATTACATTGCTGCACATTATACAATATATTATGTAGTGTATGATTGTTTTTATATAGCTGGGAGCTTCTGTTCCTCACCGTGGGGATTTCCCCAGCAAAACCGATCTCAGGCGCGAGCGTGGACCGTCTCCGCTGTCCGACACGAGCGCACGTTAATGAGTTTAACGAGCGCGTTAGCAGCTCGGCTCCCAGCCCTTTTTCCTGAGCCACGACCAGTTTACGACCGAGAAGATTAAAAGCGCCAGCGGCAAAAACGGACACTGAGAGCCGGCACTTCTCAAGGGAGTCGATATATCAAGCGGCGAGATCCGAAGCGTTTGGCCACCTCACAAAAAGCTTGTCAGTGTTATGTCCGTGATGTGGACACGGTGTCAGAGAGAGAGAGAGGCGTCGTCACAGTCGTCGAGTTTAATTTACAACTTTAAAACTGCAGGTGTTCACCTAAGGAAAAAACCCCACAGACGGGCCCCGTCCTTCTCGCAGGCCACTTCTTGGCATTTCTGCATTTCCCTGCCCTTGATATCCGACGCTGGCATTCTGTAGTCTCGATCTACAAGGACAGGACTGGATTAATGGCCTCAGCTACACGATTCCACAAAATGTTCAGAATAATTTGCGATGCTACACAACCGTCCTCAAACATGCATCTGCAAAT